>NC_051309.1:110200271-110503302 GCF_015220235.1 Choloepus didactylus | reverse complement strand
TAATTTAAATGGTTTCAGTGGGGTAGCCCTAGGCAAATCAAAACATAGAGGTGAATATTTTCACTATGAATCAGTCAGAATCCCAGCAAGAAACAAATGGCAATCTCAAATAAGGATAATTTGAGGGATTTTTGATAAAATAATATTTACAAAGTTGTGGGGAGGTTGTAGGGAAACTGAAAAGAATAGTTCAGTACACCACAGCTAGTAATAATGCAGCTCTAACTCCCCCTGCATCAGAGTTTTGAGGGAATGGGACAGTCTCCAGAATCTGGAAAAAGAGAGCACTATGTAAGAGGGCAGCCCTGAAAGGTGCAATAACTTTCTGTGAAGGGACAAAGCTCACCTAACATGACCTCATAGAGCCACACCCAGAGAAGTAATAACCGACCTCTCTCTTTTCCCTCCTTCAACCTCTTTCTAGAGCTAACTGGCACCCAAAGGGCAAGCCAGCTTGACGGTGATGTTCATAGATGTCAGCCTGCTTGGAGGTGGTACAGAGAGGATATGGAGGGGCAAAAGGAAGAGTGTCCACCCTTGTCCTTCATCCAGTTGCAAAGATCATGTCAGCAGTTCAAGGGACACACAAAACCCCATCCACTATCTCATTATGAAGTAAGGCCATTTTGTCACACCCTGACTTGAAACTTAAAATATTAACTGCCTTCAGTGTTCTTAATATGTTAGAGAGGGAAAGGGAATTAAAAAATGAATTAACATAAGTATAGCTGCTACTGTCTCCAGAAGACATACATTGTTATTGAAAGCTATGTACTTCTACCATCTGTCCCATTTCCCTTACAATGTCAGGTACCTCAGCTGGACTGATTTCATTGTCTGGTGGGGTGACTCAAGGTCTTATTATTCTAGAATAACAATCCTTGCTTGTGTTACCCTTATTGGGATGATCCAATTTTCTCTTGACCAGTAACATGAGGTCTCCTAGTAAACCCCAGGGTTCCAGGCATAGTCCTCCTTTCAATGTATAATAAAAACCCAACTTTCCCCAGTAATTTGGATCAAATTCTTATTAGGCCATACCTTGACTGACTATTATGACCCAGACTTCCAATTCTTCAAAATCATTATTTCCTTGAGTACTAGCCCTCCACATTCATCATACCTGAGGTCATAATGACAAGAAGCAAAATATCTTAAAATTGGCTATTATATATGATGGTGAGAGGGGCTACTTTCATGTCAAACCTTGTTTCTGGCTGTGGGAGAGACTGCATGATATATGACCTATTGCTTTAAGTCATAAGTCATAATTTGAAAGGTCTTATCAACAGCTGAAGTCATAAATAATCCTTCAGTGAGCCATTCTATTAAGCCATCTGCTTCTTGATGATATTGCACATAGTGAGATCAGTGAGTTCCATGAGTTTAAGGACATTGTTGCAATATGTGTGCTATAGTATGTGTGCCTTGGTTTAAGGGATGTTTGTACAGAATATGGTATTTTGAAAGTCCACAAATTGAGGTGGATGGAGAAGTTTTGTGAGTAGGGAAGGCAAATGTAAACCTGAATAATGTGTCTACCCTCATGAGGAACAATGTGCTTCCTCCCTTTAATAGGAAGAATCCAACATCAATGGTGACCAGCCAATGGTTTTACACCAGCAATGACCCTATATTGGGGACTCATTATTGATCTCTGTTGCTGTCAGTTTTGAGCATATAACAATGATAGTAGCCAAATCAAATGTGGGAGAAGAGAAGACCATATGGTTAAGCCCCTACATATTCTCTATCCCTGGCATCGAGGCCTCTTTGCTCATGCACCCATAGAGCAAGCAATGAAATGGTTGTGTAAAAAAAGTGGCTGCCATGGGGAGGCCAAGTTATTTTGTGATCTTAATTATTAAGAACCTTCTCCACTGTGGATAATTCTGATGTGTATTAAAATAGAATACAAAAAATATATTTACATATTTTTCCCACTCTGAGAGGTACAGCCTCTCAGACCATACTTCTTGTTCACCAACTAGCCAATGTTCTTTGTTCCATGTCACTACCCAGTTAGTCAACCAATTAGCCAATGTCCATAAGCCAATGTCCATACAAAGTGGACAACCAGTGGACCACTACCTATGTGAAAATTTTCATTTCATGACTTTCTTTCAGGGTGGCTCCCAAAAGGAGTTATAATACAGCAACTTATTCACTTCCACCTGAGGATGATATACCATGCAGATCCATCCACAAATAAGGCCCATTAGTCTTTCTTCTCTGTTATTTGGTCTCTTGGAACTCCCTGTGAAGCTATAGGTATGGGTTGAGAAGAACACATTGAAGGAATAGATACAGCAGGACTTTGAACCACATACTCATGCAATTTACTGTTAGATTCCAGATCTGCTTAAGCCAAGTCTCAAATAAACTACTTCCATTTTATAATGGAATGCTACTGTGCATGTGCTTTTGCAGTTCAGCAGATCAGATAATACCCAGTTCATGATATAAAGTCCAGGCACATAGTTACTTGGTGTTCTATAGCCAGCTGTTCTGTCTCTACCAGGGCCCAGTAGCAACCCAGGAGATACTTTTCACTTGGAGAATGGTTGTTGGCCAAATAGGGCATAGATTTACTTCAAAACCCTTAAAGCATGCAGTGTTATTCTCTTTGTGGTCCTTCAGATAACTTTATACAACATCATTTTGTCACAGATATTTCCAAAAAAATTGCATCCATTAGGTCATAAGGAGTAAGTAACAGGACAGCATACACTACAGCCTTGATCTACTGCAGTGCCCTATCTATCCCCAAGCCACACTCAAAACTAGCAGCTTTATTAAATATATAGTAAAAGGGCTAGATAAGAATGTGCAAATATGTTATCTGTTGCCTCCAAAACCCAAAGAGGTCCATAAAGTGATGTGTCTCCTTATTCATGGTAGATGCCTCAAGGTGCAGAACAAACCTGTCACTTTAGACATAATATCCTGATATGGGGTGGAACACTGCACCCCAGAAACCTCACCAGTGTGGCCAATTTCTGAAATTATGCACCATTTATTGCCCACCCACTGGCACAGGTAAATTTACCAAGGCATCTTAAGTGTTTGCTATTTCAGTTTCACTGGGTCCAGTTAATGTGCTGACATCAAGTAATGAATCTGTGTGATCATCTATGATACCAAGATGATCAAGGACCCTTTAAATTATATTTCAAGAGCAAAAGAGAGCATAAAATTTTACAAAGTCCTGGGGAAAGTCATAAAATTATAGTCGTCTCTGTCATGTAAATGCAAACTGCTTCTGATTCTATTAATTGATGGGAGCGGAAAAGAAAGCATTTGCCAGATCATAGTTGCAAATCAAGTCCCAGGGACTGTTTGTTTGCTCCAGTAAACACATCGCTTTTGGAATTTCAGCTGTGGCTGGCATGATTACCTAATCACATGTGTGATGATTTACTCTGGCTTCTCATGGACTTTAAGTGTTCAGATAATGGTTGAAAGGTTGAATTAATGGGGATGTGGCTGGAATCATCACTTGTGTATCTCTCAAGTCTTAGATGATGGGACTAATCTCAGTTGTTTCCACAGGGATACAGTTTTGCTTTTGATATACCACTTTTGGTGAGATGTGTTAGAGACAGTTGCAGGGCTTCCACTTGGTCCTTCCTACCATAATAGCCCTTACACCATGAGTCAGAGAAGCTGGTGATTCTGACAGACATTGTGTGTATGTATTCTTACCGTACATTCTGGGACTGGGAAAATAACAGTAGGACAGGCCTGCAGTCTGTCTAGACATACTGGGAGATAGAATAAGGCCAAAGTTCCATCCATCACCTGACCTTCATAAGTTCCTACTATATCTAGTAGTTCATAGTTACATTTTGGGTCTCCACAGATCAAGAAAAAAATTAAGCCACTGTCAATAGCCAAAGAGTCAGTAGAATAGAATAGAATAGAATAGAATAGAATAGAATAGAATAGAATAGAATAATACAAGGTTCATCAAGGAAATTATTGTCCTGAGATATGAGAAAGTCCTTGAGTTCTTCCCACTGGGTGGAGCCACAAGGCCCATTTTTAGTTCTGCATAAGTGGCATTGAGGTTGAACGGTAATAGGAGCCCAGTAGAAACCATCAAGTTTCAGCTTAGCTGAACTGTCAGTGAACCAGACCCAGGCAGCTAGGGAAATCTCAGTGATTTGAGGACCCTGTTGGGCCAAAGGCTTTGCTGAAGTTAGCAGAATGAGGGGTAAAGTTTCCAAAGGGAGAGCTACCACTTTTTCGTGTAAAGACAAGATGACACTGGGATCAGGCCTGCTCCATTCCTGAATATACCATTTAAGTTAAATAAACAAGGCTTTGGGGGGCCCTTTCTACCCTTATTGAATAGAAGTTGACACACTCTAAAATTGGAATATTAGGCCAGAAAGAGTCACAAGGCCTCCATGGATCAGTCTTTCTGTTTCCACAACAGCCCAGGAGCAAGCTAAAGCTGCTTTAAAAAATATTGTAACTCATAACCAAGTAAGGGAAATGGTAAGTCCAACAACCAAGAGGCATCTCCAGATAGCCTCTTCTACATACAGCTTTTCCCCACTGGGAAAATCCCTTCTAGGATGTAGAAATACAAGCATATAACACATACATTCTTACTACACATCCGAATATAGAAGCGACAATGGAATACTGATTTGTTCCCAAAAGCCCCACCCACAAGGTCACATTAGTATCTATCCCCACTGTGAACCCTACCAAACCCCATTTTCTAAATCTGAGCACCTTTTCCTTCTGCAGATGCTGGTAGAAAGTGACTTGCACTCCTGTATCTAATAGAGCCACAAAGGTTTGTGCCCCTTACCTCCCTGAAATTCCTTCAGAATACTTGAAAGATTCATATAGCCTTTGATCCCACTTGGGGATAAGGACACATCAGTCCCACCTCTAATCAGCTCTTTAAAGTAGCTGGTTTTGGAGTAGGGGAAGAGGGATCATGGGACAGGCAGGAGATGGTGGTTCTATGCCATTAAACAATGCTTTGCATTTACTTTGGATTTAAAGCTGCGTGGCAACAGCTTATGGCTCAAACAAATGAACTTCCAATGTTTTTGGCCCCTGAAGTTCTGTATAAAGTAGAAAGGTCCTCAAGGCTGACTCCACCTGTTTCAGCCTTGGGAATCCCATGACTCAAAAGCTGCAGCCACAAGGCTTTCTATCTGGGACCATGGAGTTTGCAGCCTCTGGTTACCTGGGATTGACTTGCACAATTCAGTTCTTTAGGGGGCCCCCTTATTTGAGAGCATCTGCTGCCTCACTACCAAGATAACATCTATTTTAGTTTCTAGGCTGCTAAAAGAAATTTCATATAATTGGTTGACTTAATAGAAATTTACTAGCTGGCAAGGTTAGAAGGCTTGCTTTCTCCCTGAGAAAGGCTGGCTGGCATCCTTTGAGATTCCTTAGGTTTTCCGTCACATGGAATGAACTTGGCAGTGTGTTATCCTTTCTCTTCTGGGTTCTGATGATTCAGGTTCTGGCTGCTCCTATGGCTACACTCTCTGTGGCCTTCTCTATAAGACCCATCCTGAATCAGTTGGTCACATCTCAAGTAAATATAATCTCATCAAAAAGTGCTATTTACAATGGGTTCACACCCACCAGAGTGGATTGATTAAGAACATGTTTTTCTGCGGTACAAACTCTAGAAAGATATGTTCTTCCCACCTACAAAGTACATTCATTCTATGACAACATACCAGACGTCTTAAGTCATTCAGTAACAATACAAAGTAGAATGTCTCATCAAATCAGTTATGGATGTAGACTGTCCTAGGGCAACATTCATCTCCATTTATAGATCTGTAAAACCTAGAAAACAAGTTAAATGATTCCAATATATAGTAATAAGACAAGCATAAAGTAGAAAGTCCTATTTTAAATTAGAAGATTGAAAGGAAAGCAGCGTTCACTGGTCCCAAACAAGTCCAAAGTCCAACATTGCAAACTCCATTAGATTTCCGGGTCTGACAGTCTTTTATAGATTGATGTTTCCTACTCAAGGACTGATGGAGCAGCAGCCCCACCCCTTCCAGGTGCTTGTACAGCAGCCAGGCTCTCCTCAAACACGAGAGAGAAGGCCCCAACCTCTCTGAGCATCAGAATGGTGGTCAGGTTCTCCACAAATGACCGACCACAGGCCTCACCATCTCCAAGCACTGGGGTGGCAGCATTCTCTCTGAACAGCAAAGCACAAGGCCTGCTTATCTGAGCATGAGGTCAGATGGCCTGCACCCTCCAAGTGCAGGGGTGGACCTGCCGTTTCCACACACATGGGTGGGACTACTCTCTGGGCCTGACAAGATCTTTTCAGCCCAGACATTTGCTACATGGTTCTGCCCTTGAAGTCATTCTTCCTGAAATTCTTCCCTTCTCTGTCCCTTTCAGTTCAGGCTACCAGTAGTTCTGCTCATACAAACTGTGCAAAATGTGTTGACTTTGTTTGCATTTCAAGTGGGTCTAAACCATCAAACAATAGAACTTTCCTCAGATCCTTCCTGAATAACTGTATTTCCGATCCTGACTTCCACTGAAATGGCTGACTGAATCCATGTCAGCCACACCTTCTTTAGCAAAAAGTTGTTGAGTTAAATCCTCATATGGAGCCCTGTCCTTGGGGCACTCACTTATCAAATGCTCACAGAGGTCCCTGAAAGAACTGCTTCTGGCCCTAATCTCAGAGCACATCATCTGCACAGGCCAAGAATTTTCCAGACCATCAATTTCTGGTTACTTTATTCTTAAGAGTTCAGTTCTCAGCTTATTGCCTCCCTTCCATAATTTACTGTAATCTTCTGGAGGAAACCATGCTGCACCTTCCACACTTGGCTTGAAAATGTCATCAGCTAAATATCCAACTTCATCACTTTCAAGTTTTGCCTTCCATCCAAAATCAGAACTCAATTTTGCCATGTTCTCAGCCACTTTATAAAAAGGATTGCATTTCTTCCAATTTTCAGTAACACACATCACTTTCTTCTAAAGACTCATTGGAAGTAATTTTAATGTCCATTTTTCTCTTCAAAGCAATCTATGCTTTTCCTATTAAGTGCCTCAGAATTCTTCCAGCCTCTATCAATTAACCAATTCCAAAGCAGTTGCCACATTTTTAGGTATTTGTAATAGCAGTGCCCACTTGCTAGTACAAAAACAGTTTTAGTTTCCCAGGTACTAAAACAAATACCATGCAATGGGTTGGCTCGACAACAGGAATTTATTAGCTTATAATTTCAGAGGCTTTAGTTTTAGAAGGTTTGCTTCCTTCCAGGGTTAGTATATTCTGGCTGACCATCAGTCTTTGGGGTTCCTTGGCTTTTCTGCCAGATGGCAATGCACATGACAGTGTCTTCTCCTTTCTCTTCTGGGTTCCATTGACTTCCATCTTCTTGCTGCTCTCCATGGCTTTACTCTCTGTGCCCTTCTTTGTCCCTAATAACAACTGTTTATTTAAAGTCTATTTTATCTGATATTAGTTTAGCTACCCCAACTCTCTTTTCATTACTATTTGTATGGAATATATTTTTAATCCTTTCATTTTCAACCTACTTGTGTCTTTCACTTTAAGGTGAGTGTCTTGTATGTACTATATAGTTGAGTCATGCTTTTTTATCCATTTATCTGATCTCTGCCTTTTGACTGGAGAGTTTAATCCACTTACATTTAAAGTAACTAACAGAATTAAGACTCATCCTGATCCAATGGGCCAAATTTAACTGAAGAAACCTCACCAAAAGTTCATATTTACAATGGGTCCACACCCACAGGAATGGATTAAGATGAACATGTTTTTCTGGAGTAGATAACTGCAAGCCACCACAACATCTTATAAGTTCTCAACTGGTTTCAACATAAAAGCTAAGGGAGTTTTCCATGATGGCAAGGCTGACTGCAAGAATTTCTATCAACTTCTTTGGGCCAATTTCTCATTCTCCCATAGGTCACTTTTATCAGCATTCTAAACCCAATCTGAGACAGTAATAGCACAAACATTAGTCAATACCTCATCTATATGTTCCAATTGAAGTTTGTCTTTTTTCAGGGAAATCTCCCTGGGAGAACCAGAGCTACACTGCAACCAGAATCCATTGCAAAAACTCTGAGGCTTTTGCTTTCATGTCTGAGTGGATGTAAAACTACCAAGTTAAAAGGCAGGGCTGAGCCATAAGACAGCCCAGCTATTGCCATGCTTCCTTAAGAAACATGGCATGCCCCATTCCCTCATTTCTCAAGTGAACCAAGCAATATTCTACCAATTCTCCTGATTTCTGCTCATAGTGGTTTTGAATTTCTCTCCCTTCACAGTCAGTTAACTGTGGTCTGAAAAAGGCAAGAACTTTTTGCCCAACCAGAATGAAACTTAGTACAATGGAGATGACCTGAGACTGACCACCATATTGGTGAGAAAGTACTCCCCCATCAGAAGGAAAGCTTGAAACAACCAGGACCTCATTTGAACAATTGTTTTTGAACTTATCTCTTCATACTCAACATGTAACTGCCCTCCCAATTTCTTCTCATTAATAGGCAATAAAGTAGAGAACCATTTATTACCCTGCTGATCATAAAATTTGATCAACATGTCCACTACTTAATCCCATAAACTTCTTTTAAATCCTGCTAATCAATCTATAAGAACTTCATCCTCTTCCAGAAAGCCAAGCATCCGTGACTGTCCAATCTTTGTCAACAAAACTGCATCAGTCTGTGAAGGGTTTTAGATTTTTACCATATTTATCAACTAATGAGTTATTCTGCCACAGCTTTGTGGATGCTTGTAGAAAACATGAGACTGCAGGGTCAGAGGTAAAGGACAGCTTATTATTCACAGCAACAGTAATGGACATCAACATTTTGTGCCAGTTCTCTGTACCCCATGATGTGATAAGAGACAGATGCCATCTGAACATGCAGTTGGGTCCATTAATAGGAAAGAAATTCTAAGGTTAGGGAATCTGACTCTTTTATAATGGGGAGTAACTTGACTCTCTCATAAATCTTGCTCTGAAAGGAAATATTATCTTCACTTTACTGGAAACAAAGCATGCTTGCCCTTTGCTTTGGAAGAAAACACTGCCTCTATCTTCCAAGGTTGTAAGTATACATGCCCTTTGTTTTGAAGGGAGACATCATCTGTTTTCCAAGGCTGCTTCCTATATAAACCTCCTTGAAAAGATAGTCTAGGACAAAAGTCAATGTCTCACTCACAAGACATGTTGAAGCCTGAGAGATCTACGGAGAATTGTCTCCCACATGGGCAGAGGTAATATATGAAAAGATAACAGCTGAGAATTGCCCAAAATTGATAGAAGATACTAATCCACAGATTTAAGAATCCAAAAAAAGCACCATGCAGGAAAAATAGACACATCAAATGAAATTACCAAACACTGATGAGAAGAGAAAATATTTAAATATTCAAAAATAAAAAAGCAAAAGAAAGAGAGATAATTTTCAAATGACCAGAAGTTAGACTAACAATTGACTTCTAAAAAGAAACAAGGAAACCTAGAATAATGAGATGATTCTTTCAAGGGGATAAAATACCTGTCAACCTAGAATTCTATACCCAGTAAAGCTGTTTTTCATGCATAAAATTGGGGAAAAAAATTCTCTCTAAAGGAAATTTTTATGGATGTACTTCAAACAAAAGGAAAGTCCTCCTAGATGAAAAGTCTGGAGTTCAAAAAGAAAGTAGGGACAAGGAAATTGTTGAATCTAAGGGTAAATATGAATAAAGTTTCACTGTATAAAACAATAAAATGTTTTAAAAAAACAAAAAAAATACAATTAAATAACATAGCAACATTAAGATAAAGAGGAGTAATGATTTTTTTAAGGACTGAACTCTGATTACAGTTCTATTAGAGCAAAAGGATACAAATTAGAACAAAGTGAATGAAAGGATACATAGCACAAGGTCTTGGAGAGTCCCGAATGTGAAGCCTCCATCATCCTTTCCCTGTCAGAATGCATCACCATAATGGCACATCAATGATAAAGTGTTACCAACCAGGGAAATCCACTTGAGTTTGAAGGTCCAGAGTTTTTATTGGGGTTTCATTATGTAGGCCTGATTGATTGAGTCATTGGCCATGTGGCTGAATTCACTCTCCAGTTGCAAATGAACCCCCCTCTTGCTTTTCACTCCTGGGAGGTGGGGCTGGTTGATCTTGCTGTCATGACCAGCCTCCACCCTAAGACTACTAGTGTGTCCAAACAAAGATAGCCTTATCCCTCAGGAAATTCTAAGGGGTTAGGGTTTATCTCCCTAAGAGCTGGGCCAAAAGTCAGGGTTCTTTTTGGGAAAAGTTAATTCTTTATTAAATTGTATCTATTTCTATAACTTTTTCTTCTGGTTTTTACTCATGCACTTTCTTTTTTAAAATCTTTATTCTATTAACATATATACAATCTAAAATTTCTCCTTTAACCACATCAAATATATAATTCAGTGGCATTAATTGCATTCACAATATTGTGCTACCATCACCACCATCTATTACCAAAACTTTTCCATCACCCCAAACAGAAATTCTGTACCAATTAAGCATTAACTCTCCATTCCCTTCCCCCATCCTGGACCCTGGTAATTTTTATTCTGGTTTCTGACTCTATGAATTTACTGTTATCATTATTTATTATTAATGAGGTCATACAATATTTGTCCCTTTGTGCCTGGCTTAGTTCACTCATCATAATGTCTTCAAGGTTCATCCATGTTGTCAGAAGTTCATTCCTTTTCAAGGATGAATAATATTCCATTGTATGTATATACCACTTTTTTTATCCATTCATTGGTTTTTGGAAAAGGGTTTCTTCCATATTTTGGCATTTGTAAATAATGGCTCTATGAACATCAGTGTGCAAATACCTGTTCAAGTCTCTGCTTTCAGTTCTTTTGGGTATATATCTGGAAGTGAGATTGCTGGGTTATATGGTAATTCTACACTTAACTTTTTGGGGAACAGCCTTATTGTTTTCCATAGCAGCTGCACCATTTTACATTCCCATCAACAATGAATGAGTGTTCCTATTTCTCCACATGCTCTCCAACACCTTTATTTTTCTAATTTTGTAAATAGTAGTAATTCTAGTGGTTTACAAAATGATACCTCATTGTAGTTTTGATTTGCATTTTCTTTTTTCAATGTAATTTTATTGATATATATTCACATACCATACAATCCATCAAAGTATACAATTAATGGTTCACAGTATCATCACATAGTTGTGCATTCCTCACCATGTTCAACATTAGAACATTCACATTACTCCAGAAAAAGAAATAAAAAGGAAAAAGAAAACCCCAAACATCTCATACCCCTTATTCCGCCTCCCCCCCCCCACCCATTGACCCCTAGTATTGCGCTCTACCCAATTTTAAGACTTACCATAAAGGTAGGTTAACTAAGACAGTGTAGTATTGTCAGAGATAGATATATACATCAGTGGAACAGAACAAAACATCCAGAAGTAGATCCAGATAAACATGGGCAACTAACTTTTATTTTTTCTTTTGCTATATAGTTATGCAATCATTATCAGAGATCAGGGCTATGGATTGCAGCTCAACAATTTCTGGTATTTCTTTCTAGCTATTCTAACATATTATTCTAGCTATTCTAATATACAGAAACTAAAAAGGAATATCTATATAATGAGTCAGTAGCCATAATCATTTGTTAAATCCCAATTTCTCGGTTACACCTCCTCCCTCTCATGGAATAACAATTTTAAAGTGTTCCAAGATCCTTATACTTCCAGAAGAAAATTAAAGACATTAATTAATTTTAGACTGTGATAAATTAGGTATTCATGTTAGAATTTCTAGAATATCTACTAAAAGAAAAAGAAATACTGTGTGTATTTTCTAAAGTTGTCAAAAGAGAGAAAAAAGACATGGTTGCTAGATAACTCCTAATCAATCCAAATATGTAAAGGAGAGGAAAAGAAACAGAGAACAAGTAGAAAAAAATGAAAGCATAAAAAAATGATAGAGGGGAATGTACATTAATTAACAATTGCGTTAAAGAGCTAATGATCTAAATGCTTGTTGTGAAAGGCAAACATTGCCTTTTTTTTAATAAATTTTTAATAAAAAATTCCAACAATGCTATTTAAAAGCATTTCAGGTAAGAAGAAGCAGACACTGGGCAGCGACAGGAGCAGCAACCCAGACCTCTCAGGAGACCACAATGATGACGCTTTCAGTATAGAAAGTGGTACAAATGCTGAATACCCGATAAACCTACAAATATGCCAAATGCAACTGGAAGAAAAAGTTGGGGGAAGGGAAAATGGAAGCCACAGAAGTGCAAATATTCTTTCAAATGTGTAATTAGTCTCAAGGAAGATCATAACCAACTATTGTTTGGAGTTCAATTTAACTGGCGTAGTGAAGAAGGAGATCCATTAGTGTTTGCAACTGTCAGAAGTAACAAAGTTACCTTATACGAATGCCACACACAAGGAAAAGTCCGGTTGTTGCAATCCTATGTGGATGCTGATGCTGATGAAAACTTTTACACTTATACATGAACATATGATAGCAATACAAGCCATCCTCTGCTCGCTGAGGCTCAATCTAGACACATAATTGGGATAATTAATCCCATAACAATGGAGTGCATAAAGCACTATGTTGGCCATGGAAATATGATCAATGAGGTGAAATTCCACCCAAGAGACCCTAACCTTCTTCTGTCTGTAACTAAAGATCATGGATTATGCATTACAGTTATGAAATATCTAAACAGATACCTTGGTGGCACTATTTGGAGGTGTAGAAGAGCACAGAGATGAAGTTCTAAGTGCAGATTATCGTCTTTTGGGTGAAAAAATAATGTCCTGTGGTGTGGATCACTCTCTTAAACTTTGGAGGATGAATTAAAAAAGAATGATGAATGCAATTAAGGAATCTTATAATTATAACCCAAGTAAAACTAATAGGCCATGTATTTCTTGGAAAATTCGCTTTCCTGGCTTTTCTACTAGAGCCATACATAGGAATTATGTTGGTTGTGTGTGATGGTTAGGTGATGTGATACTATCCAAGAGTGATCATGCCTTTTTACATTCTCACCAGAAATGTAGGAGAGATTCAGTTTCTCGGAAGCTTCCCCAGCATTTGTCTTGGGAAATGCCATTGTGTGCTGGAAACCTGGCAAAATGGAAGATGATATAGGTAAAATTAAACCCAATGAGTCTAATGTGACTATTCTTGTGCAATTAGATTACAGCCAGTGTAACATGAGATACATGAGGTTTTCTATGGATTTTTGGTGAAAGATGCTTGCACTGGGCAATCAGGTTGACAAACTTTATGTTTGGGATTTAGAAATAGAAGATCCTCATAAAGCCAAATACACAACATTAACTCATCAGAAATGTGTTGATGCTATTGAACAAACAAGTTTTATCAGGGATAATAGCATCCTTATAGCTGTTTGTGATGATGCCAGTATTTGGCACTGGGATCAACTTTGATAAATTACTTTTTACTCATCAAAATTAGAGACTATATAGTCTTTTAAATGTATCTTGTTAGTAAGCACACTTAGAGCATTTAGAGTTGTCTTTCAGCATTCAATCAGGCTAAGCTGAATGTAGTGATGTTTACATTGTTTACATTCTTTGTACTGTCTTCCTACTCAGACTCTACTGTTTTTTATAAAAATTTATTTTTGTAAAAAAAAAAAAAAAAAAGCCTTTGGAGTAAAATCTAAGGCTAAAGAAAGGAAAAAGTAAAAGCTTGAAAATAGATATAGAAGAGAGGAGGGGCAAGATGACAGCATAAAGAGGTGTGGAATTTAGTTAGTCCCTGGGACCAACTAATAAACAACCGGGAACAACTAGTAAATAATCTGAAACAACTGCTGGGGGACAACCATGACGGTCCACACATCGTACACCAACCTGGGTTGGGAGGAATGACTGAGATCACCACATAAAATCTATAAGTAAAAGCTGCAGACCCACGCCTGGAACCCTTACCCCTGCAGCAGGTTGAGCTGCAAGACCTCACTGTGGGAGAAAGCAGCATTCTTGGAGCAAGTGAATATAGCTCAGTCCAGCTCCAACTGGGGTTTTAATTAACAAATGTGGACTACAAAGCAGCAGAGTACCCTGGGGTCACTACCAGTGGAGAAGAGGTGGGGTTGATGGAAAAAAATAATTAAAAAAAAAAAGAAGGAAAAATACAGACACTTTTAGAGACTGAACTTCAAGGGCCAGAAAACACCTGTACCCTGGGAAAGGGAGCCCAGAAGCCTGGGTGCTCTATCTGACTGATGGGCAAAACCAGGGGGCTGTGGATTGGCTCTGAAAGGGGGGTTTCCTTCTCTTTTTCTTTCTTTCAACCTGAGTGGTTCAGTAGAGAGAGCCTCAGCCATTTTCAGTTCACAGCACTCTGACCCAGACAGGGGTGGAGTTATCAGAGTCAGAGAGACAAAGGAGCTATTGAATGCAGAAGATAACTCCCTGGGGGGTGTATCTTTCCTAAGAGGAAGGAGGTGGGGCACAGCTCTAGGGCCATCCCACCCTTCAGAACTCAGACCCCAGGGCCTGAGGAAAAACAATCAAAACAGAAACAAATTAAGCTAAAATTAAAGGGGCCACACCTCCTAGTCGGGAGCGACAGGCTGACAGGCACCACCTACTGGGCAGGATAGGAAAAGCACAGTGGCTAGAGGCCTCACAGGAAAGTCTGTCAATCTTCTGACACACTCTCAGGGAAACTTGACTCTGAATATAGCCCCACTCTGAGACCTGAACCCAGTCTGGTCTGGGAAAGTCTGATTGGGTAACCAAGGAAACCAAATGCCCAGACAACAAAAAAACTACAAATTATATTAGGAAAAATGAAGATATGGCCCAGTCAAAGGAACACACTTACACCTCAATTAAGATAGAGTTGAGATATTGCTTAACTTTAATGAAACAATCAATTAAAGATTTTCAAAGAAATATGCTAAATTATATCAAAAACCAAGTCAATGAGTTCAGGGAAGATATGGCAAAAGAGATGAAGGATATAAAGAAAACACTAGGCAAACATAAGATAGAAATTGAAAGTTTGAAAAAACAACTGGCAGAATCTATGAAAATGAAAGGCATGACAAACGAGATGAAAAGGACAATGGAGACATACAACAGCAGAGTTCAAGGGGCAGAAGAAAACACACAGGAACTGGAGAACAAGAAAACTGAAATCCTACACACAAAAGAACAGATAGGAAAAAAAATGGAAAAAAAAATCTCTGGGAATTGAATGACAACATGAAGCCATGAATGTATGTGTCATGGGTGTCTCAGAAGAGAAGGGGAAAGGGGCAGAAGCAATAATAAAGGAAATAATGAAATTTTCCCATGTCTTATGAAAGACATAAAATGACAGATCCAAGAAGCACAGAGTACCCCAAACAGAATGGATCTGAATAGACCTATGCCAAGATACTTAATAATCAGATTACCAAATGTCAAAGACAGACAATCCTGAAAGCAGCAAGAGAAAAGCAATCCATCACATACAAAGGAAGCTTGACAAGACTATGTGTGGATTTCTCAGTAGAAACCATGGAGGCAAGATGGAAGTGGTGTGATATATATAAGATACTGGAAGACAAAAACCATCAAATGAGAATCCCATATCCAGCAAAACTGTCCTTCAAATATGAGGGAGAGTTTAAAATATTCTCTGGCAAACAGACAATGGGAGAGTTTGTGAACAAGATACCTGCTCTACAGCAAATACTAAAGGCAGCACTACAGACAGAAAGGAAAAGACAGGAGTGAGAGGTTTGGAATACAGTTTTAGGAGATGGCAGCATAGCAATGTAAGTGCACTAAACAAAGATGACTGTGAGTATGGTTGAAAGAGGAAGGTTGGGAGCATGGAAAGCTTGGGAGAAGGAAAGAGGAAAGATAAAGACTGGGGCCATATAACTCAGTGAAACCTAGAGTGCTCAACAACTGATAAAATGTACAAATATGTTTTTACATGAGGGAGAACAAATGAATGTCAACCTTGCAAGCTGTTAAAAGTGGGGTAGTATTGGGGAAAAATACAATCAATGCAAACTAGGGACTACAGTTAACAGAAATATTGTATTATACTTCCTTTAATGTAACAGAGGCAATATACCAAAGCTAACACCTGTAAGAGGGGGCTATAAGGGAGGGGTATGGGACTTTTGCCATTGGTGATGTTATCTGACTCTTTTATTGCACTTTACTTTAATTCTGTCTTTCCTTTTGTTGCTTTTTAGCTGTCTTTTTTTTTTCTTTTTCTTTTTCTTTTTCTTTTGTCTCTCTACCTTCTTTGACTCTTCCTACTTCTTTGTAGAAGAAATGGAGATGTCCTTATACAGATAATGGTGATGGTGGTGAATGCATAAATACGTGATTATACAGGGAACTATCAATTGCTTACTTAGTATGGAATGTACGGTGGGTAAACAAAACTGTCTTAAAAAACAAATAAAAAAATGAGTTGATGAAGAAACCTTGAGGACATTATATTGAGTGAAATAAGTCAGACTCTAAAGGACAAATATTGTATAGTCTCACTGATATGAACTAATTATAATATGTAAGTTTATAGACACGAAATATATGTTACCAGGATATAGAATGAGGCTAAAGAATAGGAAAGGGCTGCTTATTATGAACAGAATATTTAACTAGGTTGAACTTAAGTGTTTCAAAATGGACAGAGGTGATGGTAGCACATTATTATGAGAATAACTAACAGCACTGAATGTTGTGTGAATGTGGTAGAAAGGGGAAGGTTAGAGCCAACAGAAGGAAAGTTGGAGGTTAAAATATGTGAATGTATAAAACAGTAAATCTTGTGGTGGACAATGTCCATGATTAACTGTACAAATATTAGAAATCTCTTTCATGAACTAGAACAAATGTATGACACTATAACTAGAAGTTAATAATAGAAGGGTATACAGGGAAAAAATAAACCTATTGCACTTGTACTGCAGTGGTAGTATTTTAACATTCTTTCATCAACAGTAACAAATGTACCATACCAATACTACAAGTTAATAATGGAGGGGGGGGGGTGGTTAGGGGTATGGGAGGATTTGACTTTTCTCTTTTGATTTTATTTGTTTTCTGGAATAATGAATGCACAGCTATATGGTACTGTGGGCAATTCATCGTGCACTTTGGATGATTGTATGTTATGTGAACAATCTCAATAAAACTGAAAAATATATGTATATCATGCAACACCAAAATAAAGATGGTAATATCAAATACAGTAGAATACAAAAAGCAGTATTAAGGATAAAGTCACTTCATAATAAAAAAAAGAGCTTAATTCACTAGTGATAAATTAGCTTTTAAATGTACTAAATTATATAGCTTCAAAATACATAAAGCAAAAATTGACAAAATTGGGAGCGAGACAGATATTTTTAAGGGCTTTCAGAAACAAGCAGACAAAACATGGAAAGAGTATGTCATGCTTTTTTAATCCATTCATCCAATTTCTGTCTTTGGGCTGGAGAGTTTAATACATTTGCATTTAAAGTAACCGCTGACAATGCAGATCTTCATTCTACCATTTTGCAATTTGGTCTTTGTACATCTTATACCTTTTTTGTCCCTCAATGCTTCTGTTAACCACTATTTTAATATTTATTTGTTTTTTTTTTTTCTTGCATTCCATATGGTGTCTCTTCTCATTTCCTTCTCTTTTTTTTATCAAGTCCCAACTTCTCTGCCTATCTTTCAAGAGCCTTCATTATTCACTGCCTTTGTGACCAATCAATTCTATTTCTCACAGTTGCCACAAATGATCCCATTTTTTGTTAGTTTGTTTGTTTTTCTTAATATATATATTTTTAATTCAGTTTTATTGAAATATATTCACATACCATACAGTCATCCATGGTATACAATCAACTGTTCACAGTACAATCATATAGTTATGCATTCAACACAATCTATTTCTGAACATTTTCCTCACATCAGAAAGAATCAGAGTAAGAATAAAAAATAAAAGTAAAAAAAGAACACCCAAACCAGCCCTCATTCCACCCTATTTGTCATTTAGTTTTTTTATATTCATTTTATTGAGATATATTCACATACCATGCAGTCATACAAAACAAATCGTACATTCGATTGTTCAAACTGCCATTACATAGTTGTACATTCTTCACCTAAATTAATCCCTGACACCTTCATTACCACACACACAAAAATAACAAGAAAATTAATTAAAGTGAAAAAGAACAATTAAAGTAAAAAAGAACACTGGGTGCCTTTGTTTGTTTGTTTGTTTCCTTCCCCCATTTTTCTACTCTTCCATTCGTAAACTAGACAAAGGGGAGTGTGGTCCTTATAGCTTTCCCAAACCCATTGTCACCCCTCATAAGCTACATTTTTATACAATTGTCTTCGAGATTCATGGGTTCTGGGTTGTAGTTTGATAGTTTCAGGTATCCACCACCAGCTATCCCAATTCATTAGAACTTAAAAAGGATTGTCTATATAGTGTGAAAGAGTGCCCACGAGAGTGACCTCTCGACTCCTTTTGGAATCTCTCTGCCACTGAAGCTTATTTCATTTCTTTCAGTTCCCCCTTTTGGTCAAGAAGGTGTTCTCCATCCCACGATGCCGGGTCTACATTCCTCCCCTGGAGTCATATTCCACATTGCCAGGGAGATTCACTCCCCTGGGTGTCTGATCCCACGTAGGGGGGAGGGCAGTGATTTCACCTTTCAAGTTGGCTTAGCCAGAGAGAGAGGGCCACATCTGAGCAACAAAGAGGCATTCGGGAGGAGGCTCTTAGGCACAATTATAGGGAGGCCTAGCCTCTCCTTTGCAGTAAGAGTCTTCCCAAAGGCAAGTCCTGTGGTAGAGGGCTCAACCCATCAAACCACCAGTCCCCTATGTCTGTGAGCACATTAACAACCATCAAGGTAGGGCAGGCCAATACCCCTGCATTCTCCACCAGCTCCTCAAGGGGGCTCTGCATATTTTTTCCTCAGTCTTTTTTTTTTAATTAACTCTTTTTTTAAATCAACTGTATAAAAAATGAAAACAATTAGAAAAATTTTAAAAAATATACAATAAAAGAACATTTCATGAAATAATCTTCAGTGGCAGAGAGATTCCAAAAGGAGCCGAGGGGTCACTCTTATGGGCACTCTTATGCACAATATAGACAACCCTTTTTAGGTTCTAATGAATTGGGATAGCTGGTGGTGGATACCTGAAACTATCAAACTACAACCCAGAACCCATGAATCTTGAAGACAGTTGTATAAAAATGTGTCTTATGAGGGGGGACAGTGGGATTCGGGGGGCCATAGAATTCACACTCCCGTTTGTCTAGTTTGTGGATGGATGACTGGAAAGGTGGAGGAAGGAAACAAACAAACAAACAAACAGACAAGGGCACCCAGTGTTCTTTTTTACTTTAGTTGCTCTTTTTCACTTTAATTATTATTCTGGTTATTTTTGTGTGTGTGGTAATGAGGGTGTCAGGGATTGATTTTGGTGATGAATGTACAAATGTACAACTATGTAATGGTACTGTGAACAATCAAATGTACGATTTGTTTTCTATGACTATGTGGTATGTGAATATATCTCAATAAAATGTATATTAAAAAAATTAAAAAATATAAAATAAATAAAAATAAAAGAACATTTCAAACAGACCATAACAAGGGAGTAAGAAAAAGACAACTAACCTATGATAACTACTTTACTTCCAACATGTTCCTACTCTACCCCAAGAAAGTAGCCTAATATAGCAACATTTCTGTGAACTTATTCCTACTATACCCGTCAGAAATTAACAGACCATAGTCATTCCTGGGCATTCTCAGAACATTAAATTTACCCATGATAACTTATCTCTTCTTATTGGATTATCCTTCCCCCTACCTTAATTGCTCTCTATCGCTAGTTCCCCTACATTCTACATTATAAACCATTTGTTTTACATTTTTCAAAGTTCACATTAGTGGTAGCATATAATATTTCTCTTTTTGTGCCTGGCTTATTTCACTCAGCATTATGTCTTCAAGATTCATCCATGTTGTCATATGTTTCACCACATCGTTCCTTCTTACTGCCGTGTAGTATTCCATCATGTGTGTATACCACGTTTTATTTACCCACTCATCTCTTGAAGGACATTTGGGTTGTTTCCATCTCTTGGCAATTGTGAATAATGCTGCTGTAAACATTGGCGTGCAGATATCTGTTCGTGTCACTGCTTTCAGATCTTCCAGGTATATACCGAAAAGTGCAATCGCTGGATGGAAGGGTAACTCGATATCTAGTTTTCTAAGGCACTGCCAGACTGACTTCCAGAGTGCCTGAACCATTATATAGTACCACCAATAATGAATAAGAGTTCCAATTTCTCCACATTCTCTCCAGCATTTGTAGTTTCCTGTTTGTTTAATGGCAGCCATTCTAACCGGTGTTAGATGGTATCTCATTGTGGTCTTAATTTGCATCTCTCTAATAGCTAGTGAAGCTGAACATTTTTTCATGTGTTTCTTGGCCATTTGTATTTCCTCTTCAGAGAACTGTCTTTTTATATATTTTGCCCATTTTATAATTGGGCTTTCTGTACTATCATCACTGAGTTGTAGGGTTTCTTTATATATATGCAAGATATCAGTCTTTTCTCAGATACACGGTTTCCAAAAAGTTTTTTCCCGTTGAGTTGTCTACCTCTTTACCTTTTTTTGACAAATTCCTTTGAGGTACAGAAACTTCTAAGCTTGAGGAGTTCCCATTTATCTATTTTCTCTTTTGTTGCTTGTGCTTTGGGTGTAAAGTCTAGGAAATGGTTGCCTAATACAAGGTCTTGAAGATGTTTCCCTACATTATCTTCTAGGAGTTTTATGGTACTTTCTTTTACATTGAGTTCTTTGATCCATTTTGAGTTAATTTTTGTGTAGCGTGCAAGGTAGGGGTCCTCTTTCATTCTTTTGGATATGGATATCCAACTCTCCCAGCCCCATTTGTTGAAAAGACCATTATCACCCAGTTCAGTGACTTTGGGGGCCTTATCAAAGTTCAGTCAGCCATAGATCTGAGGGTATATCTCCGAATTCTCCATTCTATATCACTGATCAATATGTCTATCTTTGTGCCAAGGCCATGCTGTTTTGACAACTGTGGCTTTATAATAAGCTTCAAAGTCAGGGAGTGTAAGTCCTCCCACTTCGTTTTTCTTTTTTAGAGTGTCTATAGCAATTTGAGGCATCTTCCCTTTCCAAATAAATTTGATTACTAGCTTTTCCAAGTCTGCAAAGTAGGTTGTTGGAATTTTGATTGGGATTGCATTGAATCTGTAGATGAGTTTGGGTAGAATTGACATCTTAATGACATTTAGCCTTCCTATCCATGAACATGGAATATTTTTCCATCTTTTAAAGTCCCCTTCTATTTCTTTCAGTAGAGTTATGTAGTTTTCTTTGTATACGTCTTTTACATCTTTGGTTAAGTTTACTCCTAGGTACTTGATTTTTTTAGTTGCTATTGAAAATGGTATCTTTTTCTTGAGTGTCTCTTCAATTTGTTCATTTCCAGCATTTAGAAACATTACTGACTTATGTGCATTAATCTTGTATCCCGCTACTTTGCTAAATTTGTTTATTAGCTCTAGTAGCTGTATTGTCAATTTCTCAGGGTTTTCCAGATATAAGATCATATCATCTGCAAACAATGACAGTTTTACTTCTTCCTTTCCAATTTGGATGCCTTTTATTTCTTTGTCTTGCCAGATTGCCCTGGCTAGCACATCCAGCACAATGTTGAATAAAAATGGTGACAGTGGGGATCCTTGTCTCATTCCTGATCTTAGAGGGAAGGCTTTCAGTGTCTCACCGTTGAGTACTATGCTGGCTGTGGGTTTTTCATATATGCTCTTTATCATATTGAGGATGTTTCCTTCAATTCCTACTTTTTGAAGTGCTTTTATCAAAAAGGGATGTTGGATTTTGTTGAATGCTTTTTCAGCATCCATTGAGATGATCATTTGAATTTTCCCTTTTGAATTGTTAATGTGTTGTAATACATTGATTGATTTTCTTATGTTGAACCATCCTTGCATGCCTGGAATGAACCCCACTTGGTCATGGTGTATGATTTTTTTCAATGTGTCTTTGGATTTTATTTGCAAGTATTTTGTTGAGAATTTTTGCATCTATATTCATTAGGGAGATTGGCCAGTAGTTTTCCTTTTTTGTAGCATCTTTGCCTGGTTTTGGTATTAGATTGATGTTAGCTTCATAAAATGTGTTAGGTAGTGTTCCATTTTCTTCAATGTATTGAAAGAGTTTAAGTAAGATTGGTGTCAGTTCTTTTTGGAAAGTTTGGTAGCATTCCCCTGTGAAGCCATCTGGCCATGGGCATTTATTTGTGGGAAGCTTTTTGATGACTGATTGGATCTCTTTGCTTGTGATTGGTTGGTTGAGGTCTTCTATTTCTTCTCTGGTCAGTCTAGGTTGTTCATATGTTTCCAGGAAATTGTCCATTTCCGCTACATTATCCAGTTTGTTGCCATACAGTTGTTCATAGTATCCTCTTATAATTTTTTAAATTTCTTTGGGATCTGCAGTTATGTCACCTTTTTCATTCATTATTTTGTTTATATGGGTCTTTTCTCTTTTTGATTTTGTCAGTCTAGCTAGGGGCTTGTCAATCTTGATCTTCTCAAAGAACCAACTTTTGGTGATAGTTATCCTCTCTATTGTTTTTTTGTTCTCTATGTCATTTATTTCTGCTTTAATCCTTGTTATTTCTTTTCTTGTACCTGGTTTAGGATTGGGTTGCTGTTCATTTTCTAGCTTCTTCAGTTGATCCATTAGTTCTTTGATTTTGGCTCTTTCTTCGTTTTTAATATATGCATTTAGTGCTATAAATTTCCCCTTCAGTACTGCTTTTGCTGAATCCCATAGGTTTTGGTATGTTGTGTTCTCATTTTCATTCGTCTCTATATATTTAGCAATTTCTCTTGCTATTTCTTCTTTAACCCACTGATTGTTTAGGAGTGTGTTGTTTAACCTCCAGTTGTTTGTGAATTTTCTAAGTATCTGACAGTTATTGACTTCTAGTTGGTTAGAGAATATACTTTGAATAATTTCAATTTTTTTAAGTTTATTGAGGCTTGTTTTATGTCCCAGCATATGATCTATTCTGCAGAAGGTTCCATGAGCACTAGAGAAGAATGTGTAACCTGGTGATTTGGGATGTAATGTTCTATATATGTCTGTTAAATCCAATTCATTTATCAGATTGTTTAGGTTTTCAGTTTCTTTATTTGTCTTCTGTCTGGTTGATCTGTCTATAGGAGAGAGTGATATGTTGAAGTCTCCCACAATTATTGTGGAAACATCCATTGCTTCCTTTAGTTTTGCCAGTGTTCCTATCATGTATTTTGTGGCACCTTGATTGGATGCATAAGCATTTATGATTGCTATTTCTTCTTATTGAATTGCCCCTTTTAATAGTATGTAGTGGCCTTCTTTGTCTCTCTTAACATCCTTGCATTTAAAGTCTATTTTACTTGAGATTACTATTGCTACACATGCTTTCTTTTGGCTGTAGCTTGCATGAAATATTTTTTTCCATCCTGTCACTTTCAATTTCTTTGTGTCCCTGTGTCCAGGATGAGTCTCTTGTATGCAACATATTGATGGTTCATTTTTTTTATCCATTCTGTGAATCTTTACCTTTTAATTGGGGATTTTAATCCATTTACATTCAACATTATAACCGTGAAGGCATTTCTTGAATCAGCCATCTTATCCTTTGATTTATGTTTGTCATATATATTTTTCCCTCTCTCTATTAATATCCTTTATTGTACCCATACTGAATCTCTTTAGTACTGAATCTTTCTCCATGTCTCTCTCTCCTTTCTTTGTTTCTCTGTCAGTAGGGCTCTCTTTAGTATCTCCAGTAGGGCAGGTCTCTTGTTAGCATATTCTCTCAGCATTTGTTTGTCTGTGAAAAATTTAAGCTCTCCCTCAAATTTGAAGGAGAGCTTTGCTGGATAAAGAATTCTTGGTTGGAAATTTTTCTCTCTCAGAATTTTAAATATGTCATGCCATTGCCTTCTGACCTCCATGGTAGCTGCTGAGTAGTCACTACTTAGCCTTATGGTGTTTCCTGTGTATCTGGTGAATTGCTTTTCTTTTGCTGCTCTCAGAACTTGCTCCTTCTCTTCTCTATTTGACAGTCTGATCAGAATATGTCTCAGATTGAGTTTATTTGGATTTATTCTATTTGGAGTTCACTGGGCATTTATGCTTTGTGTATTTTTGGTGTTTAGAAGATTTGGGACGTTTTCCCCAACAATTTCTTTGAATACTCTTCCTAGACCTTTACCCTTCTCTTTCCCTTCTGGAACACCAATGAGCCTTAGATTTGTACGTTTATATTGTCTATCATATCCCTGAGGTCCGTTTCAATTTTTTCAATTTTTTTCTCATTCTTTGTTTTATTCTTTCATTTTCCTTTCTTTCATCTTCCAGGTCACTGATTTGTTGTTCAACTTCCTCTAGTCTTGTAGTATGAGTATCCAGAATCTTTTTAATTTGGTCAACAGTTTCTTTAATTTCCAAAAGATAATCTATTTTTTTATTTACTGTTGCAATTTCTTCTTTTTGCTCTTCTAGGGTCTTCTTCATGTCCTTTATGTCCTGTGCCATGGTTTCATCATTCATCTTTAGTTCTTTGATTAATTGCTCCAGGTACTGTGTCTCCTCTGATCTTTTGATTTGGGTGCTTGGGCTTGGGTTTTCCATATCATCTGGTTTTTTAATATGCTTTAAAATTTTCTGTTGTTTTTAGCCTCTTGGCATTTGCTTAACTTGATAGGGTTCTTTTAGGATTTGTAGACTGAATAAAATCCTTATCTCTAATTTGTCAGATCTACAGCTTTGTGGAGTACACTTTCTCTAACTAACCATCAGGTAGCGTCCACGAGCCACCTATTCCCTTCAAGCCAGTTCTTCCCTGCTTTGTCTTTGTGGTGAGTGGGGGAGTGAGTCTTGCGGGGTCCAATTGGTGTACCAAGCTTGCATGTGTAGTTGGTGTTGCCCACTCTGTATATTGAGAATGTGTCTGGGTGGTCGGGGGCGGGGGGGTGGCTCTAACAATCAAATCTCCCTGGTGTTCCTGGAAATTTAAAGCTGCTGCAATAGTCTAAACCTTCAGTTCAGTCCTGCCACAGTTTGTCTCTGCCTCTGACCCACACGTCCTTGGTATTGGTGTATGGCCCCTGAGACTTGTGAGTGGGTCTCTCTTCCAGTCCGTGCACCCCCAAGTCCTCTATTGAGGGTTGATTATGCTATGTCACAGGTGAGTGCCACCCCCCCAGGGCAGTTCTGGGCTGCAGGGCTGTGTATGGTGGCTCCCAGTCTGCTGAAAGGATGGCTGAATTGGGCATGTTAATTCACACTGCTCTGCCTTCCCAACTCTGGGACAACTAGCTGAGGGTGCAGGGAAGGCTAATGTCCATGCCTGATTTTGTGGTGTGTGCGTGTGTTATTGGAAGCACTTCCGTCACAGTGAGTTGTCTGGGGCAGCTCTAGGCTATGGGGTCGCAACAGGCAGGAGTATTCCCTGTCCACCAGGATGATGGCTGTGAGAGGACACTCCCCTTTTCTTGGGAAGTTGTGGTGTTTAGTGAATTTTCTCAGCCACTGGACTTATTGCCTTTTGTCCCAGAGCTCTCTCAGTTCTGCTCTTGTCTTGACCTGCCCAAATTGCAAGTCTTTGAGGCACTTTGTATCGGGCTTCTTAGAGTAATTGTTTTAGAAAAAGAGAAAAAGATTAAAAAAAAAAAAAAAAAGGCCCACCTTGCATGTCTAATGGGTTATTGTAATGCTAAGAGACAAAGCAATTAGGGCCATTAAGGAAAGGTCCAGGAGGTAGAGAAACTGGTTTTTCTTCTGGATTTGCATATGAACATGACACTGTCTGGGCTCTGCCCTTCCCCATTCTATGTTCCCCCAAACTCCAAAAAGCCTCCACTTTTATTTTTGGGCTTTTTTCTTGCTGTTTTTGCTATCCCTATCTCCTCTCCACCAGGCTGGCTGCTCCTGGATTCTCTGGTGTCTAATCTTAATCTTTCTATGATTGAAGTTTGAATCAGTAGAATGGGTTTCTGATAATGGCCACAACTGCAGTTCTCCCTCCTCATTCCCAGCGCTGATGGCCCCTCCTCCCACGGGACTGAGCCTGGCAGGGAGGGGCATGGGTCCCCTGGCCGTGAAAACTTACAGATTTCACTGATCTCAGCAGTTTCACATGTTCATGAGTTTTGTATGCAGTATGCCCAAAGTCAAATTGCTCTGTGGTGTCCAGTCCACGCAGTACCTGGCTTTCTACCTACTTCCCTGGAGAAGCAACTAAAACATACACCTCACCACTCTGCCATCTTGCCCTGCCTCCTTCTCATTTCCTTCTATATTTTTCAGATATTTTCTTTGTGGTTACCATGGGTCTTAAATTTAACATCCTAAACCTAAAATAATCACATTTGCTTTGACACCAACTTCAATAACAAACACACTCTTCTTATACCCTGCTGCATCCCTCTCTTTTTGTTGCACTTGTTACAAATTATTACATATGAGAAAATACATTACAAATTCTGGCACTTACAATTTCCCATATGGTTACTGTTCTAGTTTGCTAATGGTGCGGAATGCAAAACACCAGAGATGGATTGGCTTTTATAAAAAGGGGGTTTATTTGGCTACACAGTTACAGTCTTAAGGCCATAAAGTGTCCAAGGTAACACGTCAGTAATCGGGTACCTTCACTGAAGGATGGCCAATGGCATCCGGAAAACCTCTGTTAGCTGGGAAGGCATGTGGCTGGCATCTGCTCCAAAGTTCTGGTTTCAAAATGGCTTTCTCCCAGGATGTTCCTCTAGCAAGCTTGCTCCTCTTCAAAACATCACTCACAGATGCACTGAGTTCCTTCTCTTTGAGTCAGCTCATTTATATGACTCCACTGATCAAGTCCCACCCTGAATGGGTGGGGCCATGCCTCCATGGGAATATCTCATCAGAGTCATCACCCACAGTTGGGTGGGGCACGTTCCAAGCAAATCTAATCAGCACCAAAACATCTGCCCCACAAGACTACATCAAAGATAATGGCTTTTGGGGGCCACAATACATTCAAACTGGCACAGTTACCTTTACCAGAGATCTTTATTTCTTTATGCTGCTTTGATCCACTGTCTAGAGCTGGGGAGTGGTTTGGAGAGGAGCCAGCAAGGGTACCAGGAGCTTTTACCATTTTTAAAGCTGAGTTTTTTTACTCAGCCCTCACCCAGTTATTGTAAACCTTTTTTTTTTCTGGAGTTTTGAGGAAGAAGTTTTTGCTACTTGTTCAAAGACTCCATAGTGAAAAAGCACCCTAACACATCTTATACCACAATCTTGGCCAATCAGAACTTCCATTACAGTATTTTTGAACTTACTTGCCAACCTCGAAAAATCACAAGTGTTCTCAAAAAGTTGAGTTTTTAACTTTTCTTGAAAATCTGGGAGATTAGGCATTTCTACAGCTGCTTTATTCCATGGCAACAAACATCTGGAACTGGAGAGCTTCTGACTTTTTTAGACTAGGCATGCCACTTCACAACAGTCCCAAACATTCTCAATCATTAGTCTTTAACCCCTTCAATTTCAATTGTAGTTAGTTATGTTACCTTCTAAACACTGTAGGCTTTTGTATTTGTAAACCATATCATTTAAAACTAATATTTAATTTAAAAGGAGGGGTTGTTGCCAGGTTTGGGGATAGTTAGGGTGAATTTTAATGGTGTATTTTCCCTCACTCGTCTCTGGCTCAGATGTTAAAAAGCAGAAATCTGTATTTGCATGTGGAAAACCACCTGTGGGAATAATTGTTGTCAATTAAACCTGTTGAATGAATGAATTTGATGAGATTTTCCATCCATTTGCTGAAACAGAGGATTTTTTTCAAAAAGCAAATGAAGATACCACATCCTGAGATCAATAGGAAGTAGTGATGCATGTGTATACTAGAAAAGAATTCAACATTAAATGCACTGTTGATTCTTCTTGAAGAGAAACCAAATTGCACTCATCCAAGCCTTAGAAGCAAAAGTCAAAGGAAGCTACAAACCAGAGCAAACAAGGGAACATTAGGGAAGTGGTGCCTGAAATGAGAGAAGCCCTTAATCCTGTTTGATGATCATTTTATAATGTGGCTACTAGGAGATCTTATACCTCCAAACACAGTGGCATTTATAATTACCTTTCATTCAAGATGATCTGATAATATTCCTTGATAGACCATGGTCTTCCCAATGTTTCAGTTTCTCCTTAATTACCAACTGGCCATTAAAAGAGCTAGTCTTTCACAAAAGCGACAACTGTACATTGTTTTCTAGCTCAGCACACTTCCTGACAGAATTAGGGAAATATTATGCAAATCTATTGTTTACCAAAGCTATGAAGCCATCTGGTCCTAAGAGTTCATTTTTTTGTGCCTGGTCTTAGAAGCCAGCATGGATTCAACTTCCTCTGACCTTCTTATTCCAGCTGCCAAGCCACTGTTGACAAAACACAGGTGTTTTAACTTTCTCATTTTTCACTGGACATTCCACCCTAATGCTTAATTTATTGAACTTTCTTCAGTTTTCCATAAGAATCACCTTATCTGCAACATTTACATGTTAGTTTCCATTCTTTTACATACTTTTCTTCAGCAATCTTCTGAATATTTCCAAATTTAATTGAATATTTATATGAAGTATATCTCAGAGACACAAAGTGCATTTGTAGGAAACCACAAAATGACCTTGGTAATAACACCTGAGGGTATAGCCATAGCATTCAGGTGGCTGCATCTACACTTCAAAAAATATCACCCAAGGGATTTTAGGTTTTTAAAATTAGTCTCTAGCCCTATGCATACACTCATACATTTTTGAATAACAAATATTAAGAAAGCTAATTTTCATTGCCAATGAGTAGATTTAGTAAGTGAATTTAATTTTAAAGATCACTATTTATAATTTTACCTGTTAATACCCATTTTCTATCAGAATTTGATATTTCTTTTAACAGTCACTGTTCTTAAACATACCACTATTCTTCCAAATCATAGCAATTTCTGCATCTATTCAAAGAGTAAAATTGTATTTTTGCCTTCAGAATTTCTCCGCTATGAACTATGGAGGCTGCAACAGATCAGATCATAGCATAGAAGCTAAATGATGCCTCATCTCAGTCCCTAAATACCGTAATTGAGGGCACCTGTCAATTTGGAATAGTTGGGGGTGCCACCTAATCTTATTGTCTATACAAACATGAGCAGGCAGCAAAAATGAAATTATCTTGTTCCAGTGATGAGATAGATAAAGAGACATGTTTACAATATTTATTTTCTATGGCATATGCTACCAATGCTGAAGGGCTTTTGAGACCATTGTAAACAATGTCAAATTCACTGTATTGTCCAGGTACTAGTAGAACAGGTTGAACTTCTCTGTGCCCAGATAGTTGCAAATTGAAGTCAACCAGAGAGGAAATCCTGACAGTTTTAGGTTTTTTTTAGATGAAAAAAGACATAATTTCGTAACATTTGAGGATAACTGGATAAACAACTGTTATCTGATTACAACTGTTGTTTGATTATCACTTTTTTTCTTGGTTTCCCTAGTGTTGACCACTTCGAGCTTGGTTGTTTGAAATTTCTAATACCTCATAGTTCCTTAAATTCTACACCCTTTACCCTGTACTAAGATTATTGTGAGAATTGCTGATGAAAGAGGAAAAAAGGCACTACCAGAAGATGTGAGCGTTGGTTAATGTCAGAATCCAAGGATTTGCCATGAGCTAAAAAAAGAACTATTGGGAGGAGGATGTGGCTCATTGCTCAAAGAATTATAGCACTGCTCTGGCAGCCACATCCTGCCTGCGGCTAGGTCTACCCAAGTACCACATCTTACTGTATTCTTGAATGATAAAACATCACCTGCTACAGAACAAGAGACATCTCTTTGCAATAAACCAATAAACCATGAAAGGTTAGTAAAACTAAGGGCTTATGGGACACTTGGGGCTTTGAGCACTGCAGCCATCACACATATATGTGAAGATGTTTGTGGTCAAGATCTCTTATAGGTAAAAAAATAATATGATCATAGAAGAGAATTTTTTAAAATGTATAAAAGTGCAAAGAAGTACTTTGAGATTGTCTCATATATTAAGAATATACTAAGAATTTTTTGCTATTATATGTTTGTGCATATGTATGTATATACATACATATGAATGATCTTGATTTTGAAAATATATGCTATGTATTCATATATACTTACAAATGGAAATATTGTATAGAATTCATACATGATCATATTAAATATGACCAATTTTTATTGTGTTTATTCACTTAAGTTGTAAGCATTTTTCCATGTTAAGTGTTCCTTGAAAACAAATTTAATGTCTCATATTGCGTCACATCAGGGATACTCAAACTTTAGCATGTTTCACATTATCTTGAAAGCTTTGTGAATGCTGCACCCCAACCCAAAGCAGTTTCTGAATCCATAGGTCTCAGGTTGGCCAAGAATGCACATTTATAACAAATTGCCAGGTCATGCTGATGCTTCTGATCTGGAGATCACACAGTGGTTCACCGCATTATATAAACATTCTCTTACAGTTACAGATTTGGATTGTTTCCATTTTTAACATTATGAAGAGCAGTAGTGTGAAAATTTGTACACATGACAATTTTCATAGAATGGGCATCTATAATGGAAATAACTGATTTAAAAAGCTATGAACTTTTGGAGACTTCTAGTAAGTGTGGCCAAACTGATCCAGAAAACCTGCACCAATTTATACTGTGCATAAATCGTTCTACCAAATCCTTTTTGTTCATTAGTATAGTTTATATTTTCTAAGTGTTTAGTCAAAATAACCTCTTATTTCAATTTATATTGCTTTGATTACCACTGAAGTGAAATATTCCATCACATTTTAAATATCTACTTGAGAGAACTGTGAACAAACTTCCATCACGTTTTTCTTGAGGTTGGGGGGGGTAAAAATGTTTTCTTATTTATTTCTAGGAGCTCTTCATATTTTCAGGATATGAATCCTTAGTCTGTCATATAGTTATTTTTCACTTTATTGTTCAATACTTTTACTAATTGGCTATGTTTTGATGGAGTGGGTTTTTTCCAATTTTTGTAGCCAAGTCACTTTTTTCTTTGTGATTTATTTTGTTACTTAGAACATAGTTCTCTAACCATTCTGGAATTTCTTGCTTTTTTCTTTCTTTTTTTTCTTTTTTCTCTCTCTTTTCTTCCTCCCTCCCTCCCTTCCTGCCTTTCTCTCTCACTTTCTCTCTCTCTCTTTCTCCCTCTCTCTCTCTCTTTTGTTTTATACAATTTGAAGGGAGGCCCATGTAGTTAATTACCCAGCACTATTTCATGAATAATCTCTCCTTTTCCTATTAAACTCAATGCATGATGACACTTAGAAGTTAATTTGCAAGGTAGTAAATTAGTTCTTTGTTCATATTTGTAGGGAATGTGATCTGATACTGTTTTCAATAAAGCATAACAAGAAACACATGTATGATGACTAATGAGAAAGCTAGAAATTAAGCTGCAGTTACCTCTAATTTCAATATGTGTCTTGACTTCAGCTTAGGTTTCTAACCAGTCATTACAAGGGTTTCTTTTTTTGCTCACTGCCTTAAGGATCAAGTTCTCACAGAGACCAAAAAAAAAAAAAAAAAAAAAAAAAAAAATGAGTTCTCATTGTCTTCAGCAAATAGTAAGAATTGTGTGTGTTTCCTAGAGTTTGGGGTTAATGGGAACTCTCAGTTAAAATCTCACTTCACTGTTGAACAGACAACAAACTCTTATTGTCTGGCCTTACTTTTTTACTTCCTTGTCATTTGTTTTGCCAAACACTTAGGCTTTTCTCTGTCTATTATATTAAACTCTATCCCCAGAATATATCAGAACTGCATAATGAAGTGTACAGGAGGGTAAAACAGCCCATTGATATTTGCTTTGGTAAAGTCATGTATTGTTTACAAATGTAAAAGTCCCTCTCACAGAGTTGTCAACAACTCCTTAACTGTACTGCAGCTCCCCATCAGAAGCACCTCAGTGTAGTGCTAGCAGAACACGTATCACTACAAAATCTAATCTCTGAAGCAATGTCAATTATTCAGCACATTTCAGCTAGCTTGGGCAATAAATTTAATTATCTTTAAAACACTGAGACTCAGTTGTTATGATGATAAACCTGTAAATGCAGGACCTTCAGATTGTGAACCAAAGCAATGACCAATTTTCAGGCCCTGATGAATGAATGACAAAGTATTAAAGTATTTTTCTAACATGCTTTTGCTAAGAACTAGTATCTTATGAATTTTCAAATGGGAACATCAGTATGAACAGAGAGAAATAATGGCATGTATAATTCAGAAGTATACAAAATCAAATGTATAATTTTATTTTTAAAATTCATTTAGCAGTTGTATCTGAGGCGGTTTTTTAATTTCCCAAAATTCTGGCACTGTAACAAACCGTGAAGACTTAGTTTGGCATTTTTGGAAATTATGTCCAGATACTTCATCTCATTCCTTTTGTCAAGTTCTTTCCTTTTCCTATCTTCTTAATGATGATAGCAATGTCATACCTGATGTAATTTTAATTTTTTCTCACCCACTCAGCCACTGCATTGATCTGAATCAAAGATGCCAAATATACTAGCCACGTACTGCCACTTCCAATTCTGGGCTCATGATAGCCATCACTAATCAAGGGCAGCATGTTCCTCTGTGAATTTGCATTATGCCTTTTTCACAACTTGTCTAAAGGTAGGGGGGTAACCAAGCAGTTAAAAGTTCATCTCCAAGATGTGAAAGGAAATGAAATAAGCTTCAGTGGCAGAGAAATTCCAAAAGGAGCCGAGAGGTCACTCTTGTGGGCACTCTTATGCACAATATAGACAACCCTTTTTAGGTTCTAAAGAATTGGGGTAGCTGGTGGTGGATACCTGAAACTATCAAACTACAACCCAGAACCCATGAATCTTGAAGACAATTGTATAAAAATGTGGCTTATGAGGGGGGACAGTGGGATTGGGGGGGCCATGGGGATCACACTCCCCTTTGTCTAGTTTGTGGATGGATGAGTGGAAAGGTGGGGGAAGGAAACAAACAAACAAACAAACAGACAAGGGTGCCCAGTGTTCTTTTTTACTTTAGTTGCTCTTTTTCACTTTAATTATCATTCTGGTTATTTTTGTGTGTGTGGTAATGAGGGTGTCGGGGATTGATTTTGGTGATGAATGTACACCTATGTAATGATCCTGTGATCAATCGAATGTACGAGTTGTTTTGTATGACTGCGTGGTATGTGAATGTATCTCAATAAAATGAATATTAAGAAAAAAAAGTTCATCCCCAAGCCTGAATGTGGAAAGTAACTTAAAGCATCGTTTCCTTTCAAATCTAAGGGACAAAAAGAAGTAACTGGCCACAAAAGAGTGGAAGGCAACCTAAGAACCCATTGGGGATCCTAGGATTCTATTCAATGTACCACAAGTTACTTGCTAACAGTCACTGAAATAATGAGAACTAAAGGAGTCCTGGTTGCTAGCGTTACAGCAAGGAGCTCTGTACACAATTCTCCTGAACTAAATGAAGCCCAAGCATGGAGTTCTCTCTTAAAGAAGGCAACATTAGCATGTAAAATTAAGCCTTAAATGGAAGATACTTTCTGTTGACTGGCACAGCTTTTTCCTAATCTTTCTCTGAATAAGTCTAAGTAAATGACAGTCATTTTATTTACACAGGTATAGATACAGCCTCATCCCTGTAGCTTGAAGAGGGGAGGCTACAGGTGGGTAAGGAATGGATGTAATTATCAACCTCATCAGGACTACATGGACTGATGTGGGTGAGGGTTGGGGAGTGGAGTGTTCCCTAAGGAAGAGCAGCTGGGCAGACCAGACACACCTTCAAAACTGTTTTTATAAATCAAATATATACATCTAAAATTAATAGTTAACAATTTAATATTAAAAATAAGTGTACAGCTTTTTCTCTCCACGCGGTTGCCGGTTTCGGTCGGTCTACCCAGGTTCTGTTGAGTGATGCCGGGAAAACTCCTTAGTGACGTGGACTTGGAATCAGACACTACCATGGGAAAATTAGAGACACAGCGAAAGCAAAATGAGAAGAAAGATAAAAAAGAGAAGCCAAAATCTAATAAGACTAAAGGGTCAGCAGAAGAAAAGGAGGAGACTATTTCCCCCAAAGCTAAAAAAATTAAAAAGGCAGGACCTTCTGAAGTTGACATGAATTCTCCTAAATCCAAAAAGGTAAAAAACAAAGAGGAGCCATCTGAAACAGACATTATTTCTCCTAAAACTAAAAATGTGAAAAAGAAAAAGGAGGGCTCTGAAAACAAAATTGTTTCTCCTAAAATCAAAAAAATAATAAGTGAGGAACCTTCTGAAGAAGAAATAGGTGTTCCTAAGCCCAAGAGGATAAAGAAAGAAAAGGAAATGAATGGAGAAATTGGAGAGGAAAGTGCCAAGCTGAATGGATTGTCCCATTCTGAATCTGACGCTAACTCCAATGAAGCTGCAAGTGAAGAAAGTAACGAGTTAAAACAGGAAATACCTGTGGAACAAAAAGAAGGCGCTTTCTCCAATTTTCCCATATCTGAAGTGACTATTAAACTTCTCAAAGCCCGAGGGGTGACCTTCCTGTTTCCCATACAAGCAAAGACTTTTCACCATGTGTATAGTGGAAAGGATTTAATTGCACAGGCACGGACAGGAACTGGGAAGACATTCTCCTTTGCCATCCCTTTGATTGAGAAACTTCAGGGAGAACTGCAAGATAGGAAGAGAGGCCGTTCCCCTCAGGTACTGGTTCTTGCACCTACAAGGGAGTTGGCAAATCAAGTAAGCAAAGACTTCAGTGACATCACAAAGAAGCTGGCAGTGGCTTGTTTTTATGGTGGAACTCCCTATGGAGGTCAAATTGAACGCATGCGGAATGGGATTGATATCCTGGTTGGGACACCAGGTCGTATCAAAGACCACCTACAGAACGGCAAACTAGATCTCACCAAGCTTAAGCATGTTGTCCTGGATGAAGTTGACCAGATGTTGGATATGGGTTTTGCTGATCAAGTGGAAGAGATTTTAAGTGTGGCATATAAGAAAGACTCAGAAGACAATCCCCAAACATTGCTTTTTTCTGCAACTTGCCCTCATTGGGTTTATAATGTTGCTAAGAAATACATGAAATCTGCATATGAACAAGTGGACCTGATTGGTAAAAAGACTCAGAAAACTGCAATAACTGTGGAGCATCTGGCTATCAAATGCCACTGGACTCACAGGGCAGCGGTCATTGGGGATGTGATTCGGGTATATAGTGGCTATCGCGGGCGCACAATCATCTTCTGTGAAACCAAGAAAGATGCCCAGGAGCTGTCACAGAATGCCTGCATAAAGCAGGATGCCCAGTCATTGCATGGAGACATTCCACAGAAGCAAAGGGAAATCACCCTGAAAGGCTTTAGAAATGGTGATTTTGGAGTTCTGGTGGCAACCAATGTTGCTGCACGTGGGTTAGACATCCCTGAGGTTGATCTGGTTGTACAAAGCTCTCCACCAAAGGATGTGGAGTCCTATATTCATCGTTCCGGGCGAACAGGTAGAGCTGGAAGGACAGGAATTTGCATCTGCTTTTATCAGCACAAGGAAGAGTATCAGTTAGCACAAGTGGAGCAAAAAGCGGGAATTAAATTTAAACGAATAGGTGTACCTTCTGCTACAGAAATAATAAAAGCTTCCAGCCAAGATGCCATCAGGTATTTGGATTCTGTGCCTCCCACTGCCATTAGTCACTTCAAGCAGTCGGCGGAGAAACTGATAGAGGAGAAGGGGGCTGTGGAAGCTCTGGCAGCAGCACTGGCCCATATTTCAGGTGCCACATCAGTAGAACAGCGCTCTTTGATCAACTCAGATGTGGGCTTTGTGACCATGATCTTGCGGTGCTCGGTTGAAATGCCAAACATTAGCTATGCTTGGAAAGAGCTTAAAGAGCAGCTGGGCGAGGATATTGATTCCAAAGTAAAGGGAATGGTCTTTCTCAAAGGAAAGCTGGGCGTTTGCTTTGATGTCCCCACTGCAGCAGTAACAGAAATACAGGAAAAATGGAAGGATTCACGGCGCTGGCAGCTGTCTGTAGCCACAGAGCAACCAGAGCTGGAAGGACCACGGGAAGGATATCGAAGTTTCAGGGGACAGCGGGAAGGCAATCGAGGTTTCAGGGGACAGCGGGAAGGAAACAGAAGCTTCAGAGGACAGCGATCAGGAGGTGGCAACAGAAGTAACAGATTCCAAAACAGAGGCCAGAAGCGGAATTTTAGTAAAGCATTCGGTCACTAATTTGAAGTAGAGGATTTATATGGCAAAAACAGATTTGTTCGACACCATGGAACTGAACTTTATTTTTCATACAAAGTTAAAAGCACATTGTGCTTCCTTTTGACCACTTGCCCAGTCCCCATCTCTCCCAGGGAAATAAGCTTTCTGTAAATTATTTCTTCTGGTCATTATCAGATATAACGTTATTGTTACTTCTGTATCAGGTTTTTCTGATACACCTAAAAAGGTGTATGAATTCTTTACGTTTTTATTCTAATAGATTGTCTGTAGATTACAAGGTAAAATCACCTGCATATCTGCCTGTACTTTGTAAGTTGAACTGTCTTTATACTCAAAAGTGTCTCTTGGGAGCATCCTTCCCCAAAGTAAATACCTGAAGGAATTCAACAATCTCGGATGAACCTCTGAGCTGTCCAAGTTTTGTTCTGTAATTGGCATTCCTAGGCCACTGCTAAACAGTTACTCATGCGGTCCTATAACGTGTCTTCTGAGAAATAATACTGAGCATTGTTTTGAAACAAGATTTCATATTCAGCAGGATTATAATACAGTTTTATGCCAGTGTATGCTCTAGATTTAGAGGATCATTTGATACATAGATGAGATAATACATAGATGAGTCGTAGTTTTTATGTGCATTTTGATAAGTTTTAGCTTCTCAGTATAAGGTGATTTATGTTATGTTACATCAGTGAATTCTTCACATATGTATTATATATATTATATATAATATATATAAGGAAGTAAATTTTCAAAGAAAGCATCTGTCTTTAAGGAACTCCAAATGTATAACATGGCTCCATAACGTTTTTTGTATGAAGGAGGCTGGATAGATGGTGCTAGAATGGTACTGTAATCCACTTCTTCCTATTGGAAGATCAACATTATTATTTAGTAAGAAGGATTTAAGGGGGGAGGGCACACAGATATGCATTGCTGGTGTTAGAGGCTTCCTTTTAAGATAAACTATGTGGTTATGTCAAAGTTGTTGATTTGAGGGAACTAAAACACTTCATGTAGCCCCTGGTCAAAAATTCTCTGCCTGGTTCTCAGATATTATTTCTCTGGGAATCTTTATGTTCCATGGCCCAGGAGTGCCATTGTCTTCTCCCCTAATTCTTAAGACTTCTGTAGTGGGAGAATCTCAGGGAACAAACTATAATAGGAGAATTAAAAATATATAGTTTCTCTCATTTTCATTTAATTATTTTGAACAAATTAAAAACAACTAAAATATTTCTAGGTCCTTGTTTCTCTCACTTAATTGGGTCTTTATATCTAACTGCCTCTTACCTAACCTTGCAATAAAGGGCTCTGATAGCCAACTTGACTCTTGATCCTTGAAGCAGGGTCCTTTTTCTTCTTGAACTTGAGTTTTATTCTAGAATCCTGACTGCATGTTTCTTGCACTTTTTTCTCAAAAATTCTCTTTGCTTTTATTTTTTGGTCCACTTGACAATTTTGTCACTTGTACCTCTTATTCCTTCAGGGTCTCCCAGTCACACCACAGGGATTTAGGGGAAGGTGTTGGATCAGTCCGCGTGTATGTGTCTTGTGGATTATAACTTATTAGATTCTGTTTTTACCCAAATATTGGGCATGCTTTAATGACAACGAGAAGATGTCATGATTTGGATAGGGATGGGTTCCTTGCCAAAAGGATGTGGTACCTGTCCTCGAGGAAGAGACTGCTAAAACCTTGATGTGGATTATCCTAAAGAAAAAAGTCAGGCACAAATCAAGAATAAGAGGGAAGAGTAAAGGTTGTTCTGGATCCCAGAATTCAAACCATATTTATAAATGTATAATTCACTTAGTATTTGGTTTAAACGGGCTTGTTGAGCTACCTTGGGAAATGTTATTTTTGCTATTTTCTACACAGAAAATATTTTCCAATTTACTTATCATACAACTCAATGGACTTTTAAAATACAAACCATTTTTTAAGTTGGAGGCTGGCTGTACAGTGGTTTCTCTATAGTTGTACATAAAATGTTTTTACTGTAAAATTGAGTTAACATAAAATACTGCTTTATGTCATAATAAAAATATTAGTACTAAATTTAAAAAAAAAAAAAAAAAAAAAAAAAAAAAAAAATAAGTGTACACAATTTAGAGTGAAAAATAAATTTGCTCCCTCCTTGAAAGTTTTGAAATAATAAGAAATATTTGATCTATTGCTAAAATACACAGAGCTACAATTTTCTGCCACAAGAAATAGGATTGCAACAGAAAGAACATGGGCATATGGCAGCTGCTCTTACACAAAGTCCCCAGTATTACTGGCATAGGCATTCCCAGGGGCTGGGACAGTGGGGGAACCCAGCATCTCAGAGATTTTCAAGTGTATTTTGGCCCCTCTCCTCAGTTGGTTCTCCAACTGAGTGGTCATCGCTAGTATTTTTTCCAAGAGCTACATTTAGGTTATATCTAAGAGGATTATATATAGCTGTATAAAAAAATTAGTATATTCTCAGGCAATTTTTAATCAAAATATAACTGATATTCTCTAATTTCCTGTTTTCTCTTCTCACCCACCAACCAACTGTCACAATCTAGAGTACAGTCGGCCAATATCTGGCAGTGGGATTCTGCTGTCTCTGCCTGGACCCATCACAGTCTTCCCTAATGGACAACAGTTCCCCATAAGCATTAGAATCCTCTCAACACAGGAATCTGAAAATCTTTACCAATCTATTTCAGTTGGTATAAGATAAGAAATCTTGTTACTTCCCTGAATTTGTCTGAAATGATGGGGTATAGAACAGAGGTTCCAAACATGGCTGTATAACAGAATCACTTTGGTGTAGAAAAGAGAGACAGAGAGAGAGAGAGAGAGAGAAAGAGAGAGAGAGAAGGGAGAGATAATCTCTGGACCTAAGACAGACCGAGCAAACTAGAATCTATAGGAATGAGGCCCTAGAATTTATATTTTAAGCAGTTTCACCATGCAGCCAGCAGTGCACCTATTTACAGATTGGCATTTGTGAAACATTGGTAGAGAGGGAAAAGATTTATGAACTTAAGATCTTTGAACAGATTACTTTTATCAATTTACTGATCTATAAAAATAGCAAAATACTGTCCTCAGTGGGTTCTTTTACAGACAAAATAGAATTATGTGCTTGGATGCACTACGTGCTTGACTCAGGACTTGGGATCCATCCACATCCACTTGCTTTGTTGGACTGCTCATTAGCAATCTGACTTCATGAGCGAATCAAACGTGAATAACTCACTAATGACTTTATACATTGTCAAGGGAATGAAGAGCGCATATCTCATTCTCTTATAGATCTCATGTGTCTGTAGAGCTCCTGATATTTTTTAGCTGTTATCTTATGGGTATCTGAATTACAGTTTATCCAAAGTAGAAACAAGTACAGTTAAAATAAACTGTAAAGTCATATGAACTTCTGTCACTTAGAGACAGAAATGAAGAAACGACATGTATTTCAAATATTGGTCAATATGAAGGCCATGGAATCTAGGTTGTCTCTATGGAATGTTGATAAGTGAAAATAAATAGCCCCTCTGAGATGTTTTAGAATTATCCATGCAATCAACATCTTCAACAAAAGTACAACCCACAGAAAGAATGATTGAATGGGAGATGCATGGTATTTGTGGTCTCCCCCAACTCATACCAAATTTAATATTTTTCTTGTATTGCCTTTGTATACAGCCAAGCTTATTCTTCATGAGCACAAAGACCTTGAAGATAAAGCTATACATTGAAGTAGAAAAGAGGTAGAGTCAGAAAAATGAGGTGAAATAAAAAGCATATAACCCTATGATGGGCCAGATTAGGGTGATGTTCTCATCCCTGTAGCTTGAAGAGGGGAGGCTACAGGTGGTAAGGAATGGATGTAATTATCAACCTCATCAGGACTACATGGACTGATGTGGGTGAGGGTTGGGGGGGAGGGTATTCCCTAAGGAAGAGCAGCTGGGCAGACCAAAACAGCATATGACTGCTATCCTCACAATATCAACTTCTCCAATTGCTCCTTCCTGAGCAGGTGATGTCAATATTTGCCTGGCTCAAATGAGTACATAGTGAGATACAAACTTAAGTATCTATTAGCCATTTATTCCAGTATGTTTTCCAAATAAAGGCTTACTCTGGAAACCAGTGAGGAAAGTCTCACAAGAGTATTTAAATGAAATCCGGCTCATGAAAAAGATGGGAAAAACCCATCTTTGAAAGACTACATCTGTTTATTTTAAAATATTGAATTCAGTTTAATAAATAATCATTTAGCTACTGCTTAAAATAATATGCACCATGCTCAACATCATTAGTCATTAGGGAAATGCAAATCAAATCCAAGATGGTACTGTTTCACACCTACCAGGATGGCTAAATAAAAAGAACATACAAAAAAAAAGTATTGACAAAAAAAAAAAAAGTATTGGCAAAGATATGAAGAAATTAGAATCCTCATACATTGCTGATGGGAATGTAAAATGGTGCTCACTTTCAAAAACAGTTTGGCAGTTGCTCGAAATTATAAATATAGAGTTACCATATATGGTAGACAAAATTATGGCTCCCAAAGATGTTGACATCTTAATTCCCAGAACCTGTGAATATGTTACCTTACATGGTTAAAGAGACTTTGCAGATGTGATTAAGTTAAGGATCATGAAATAAGATTATCTTGATTACCTGAGTGGGCCCAATGTCATCCACAAGGACCCTTATAAGGAAAAAAAGTAAGGAAGAGATGTGATAATGAAAGCAGAGGTCAGAGAGACAGAGAAATTAGAAGATATTGTGCTGTTTTTTGAATAAGGAGGATGGAATCATGAGCCAAGGAATGTGGACAGACCCTAGAAAAGGCAAGGAAATGAGATTCTCCCCTAGAGTGTCCAGAAGGAATGCAGCCCTGCCACCCCATTTTAGACTTCCAACTTCCAGAACTGTAAGAAAATACGTTTTTGTTTTAAGCCATTAAGCTTGTAATAGTTTGTTACAGAAGCATTGGGAAACTAATAAACCATATGGCCCAGTAATTCCATTTCTAGGTATTTACCCAAGAGAATTGAAAATGTATGTCCATGCCAAAATATGTGTATTAATGTTCATAGCAGCATTATTCATAACAGCCAAAAAGTGCAGACAAACCAAATGTCCACCAACTGACAAATGAATAAACACATGTGGTATATCCATACATTGCAATAAGATCCCAGCAATACAAAGGAACAAATTACTGATATGTAGTACAGCACAGGTGAAACTTGAAAACACTATGCTAAGTGAAAGACGTCAGACACGAAAGGCCATATATATAGTGTGAAGGTTAATTTTGGGTATCCACTTGGCTAGGTTTATGAGTCCAATTGTTTGGTCAAACATGGCCCAGAGGTTGCTATGGAGATATTTTGTAAATGGGATCAGCATCTACTATCAGTTGACTTTAAGCAAAAGGAATTACCTTTGATAATATAAGTGGGCCTCATCAAATCAGTTGGAGATGTTAAATGCAAAATACCTGAGCACTTTAGGGAAAAAAAAGAAGGAACTTTGCCTCAAGATTACACTTTCCACTCTTTCCTGATTTTCCAACCTAAGGAATTTGGACTCAAAACTTCAACATCACTCTTACCAGAATTTCCAGCCTTTCTATATATCCTGTTGTTTCTGTTTCTTTGGGGAGCACTGACTGATACATACAGTGTGATTCCATTCATATGAAATGTCCAGAATAAGCAAATCTATAGAAACAGAAAGTAAATTAGTGGTTGTCAGGGTTGGGGGCAGGAGGGAATGGGGAGTGACAACAATGCATATGAGATTTCTTTTGGGTATGGGTGAAAATTTCCTAAAATAGAAAGTGTTTATAGTTGTATAACTCTGTGAAGATATTTAAAAAACAACAGAATTGTACACTTTAAAAATGGGAATTTTACAGGATGTGAATTATATCTTAATAAAGCTTTTATTCAAAGTTATTTTTCTAAATAATATGCACTAGCCTGATGCACCTGATAACTGTATGTTTTATCCAGACTTAAATATTAAAATAACCCCAAAGTATTGGCACCTTTAGGTAAGGTAAGACACGGTTTATAAATTGTGTTGTTTACCAGCTACACGTTGTAGAGCATATCTGGAAAGTACTATAAAACATGTCATTTAAACAGAGGCCAAAGACATGAAATAATTTTACCAGGGTTACAGAACTAAGAGGATAAAAGCCCATTTGAGAAATGCACAAGAGTCTTTCCCATGCTTTCCTCTACAACATGCTTAAAAGTAGGAAAGGGTCACCACTATTTGAGTTAGGGAACTTTATGGATGGAAATACAAAACAAAATAAGAAGGGCTTGGGGTTAAGCATAAGGTAAAAATCAGGAGAAATGGAAAGCTATATGAAAAAATAAAAGTTAAAAACTGCTAAGCATAATTCCTATCAATTAGGCTAGAAGGGATTAACGAGTGGGAAGAAATGGCAGTTTACATGGGGAAACATTGTATAGTAACTACTGTAATGTGTAGTAACTACTGTAATGAGGTGACCCAGATACTTGGAATTTATAGGACACCTATGAGTTTTAAATGTTTGTTTTATCTAGTACAAATTCCCAGATGACATTCACCAATGCATTTTCTTCCTCACTAGGTCCTCTACTTTCTACTCTTTCTTTCATTAGTTTCTCTTTTCTTGTCTCTCCTCCATTTTCAACCAAAGTGAGATTCTTCAGATTTTCAATATTTCTACCTTTCAGCATAATTCTGAGCTGTGCTTGTCTTCCTTGGACATACATATTTACTCTGACACTTCTAACCTTCATAAGTTAAGTTCAATCTATTCACCAAAACCCTATAAGCTCGACTTAATTCTCTATGACAAACTCTTAGTCACAAATGCATAATTTTCCTTCACTTTCTGTTTCATGTAGTTGTCTCTGGGCAAACTATGGAGTAGACAGAGAAAAGTAAAGAAAGAAAAATGGGCTAAAATTTTCCATAAAAACAATCTGCTTAAAAAAAAGGCTGAAAATTTTTCAGAGAACAAAGAATATGAATATTTGAGAAGATGGAATAATGGAAAGTTGATAAAATATGACAATGTACAGGAAAAAAATCAAAAGGAGATTGAGGGCAAATAAAGATTATAGCAAAAGAAGAAATTACATTTGCATTTTAATGTTAAAAAGATAACTTTTTTTAAACCAAGCCTCCTCTATTAAAAACAATTCTCCAGAAAAGCTTTCAAAAATGATTCAAGTATAGAAAAGTTACAAGATCGCAAAGGAAGGTCAAAATGTGACTTGACACGAGATTTTAAAATATACTGTTTAGCACATAAAAATACTCCCTATTAGCACTCACAAACTTTTCCAGGGAATAAACTAAATCCTGTAATATAATTGAACTCTTAAACTGTATATTCAAACTGTGTATTCTATTCATTCTCCCTTACTCCACCATGTCTCATCTTCATTGACTTAATAATTACCCAATTTCAATTCCTTCACCACCTCTGGAAAGCCAAAAATTTTCTCACACAAATTTAGAAGCATATGTTGTTTTAATAACTCAACGCCATTTGTTTTATAACTGATTTGGGAAAAGTGTTTGGACTTGGTGGCTCAGGAATGGAAGGGTTAGTAGAAGTTTTCAAAAAGGAATAGTTAAACTACTAATTAAGCCACCATATAGCCTAAAGATACATCACCAAATGATGGGGGAGGTTCACTGATAGGGTCATTATGAAAACATTTGGTCAATAATGTTCTAATGCCTCTTCACTCCCATTATAAGAGACACTTACAAAAAAAACGAAAGAAAGAAAGAAAAAAGGCCATATACAACCATAGGGAGTACAGGAAAAGTACTTTTATCTCATATGATCAGGTGCAGCAGTTGGTAAAGTTGTTTTTAAAATGAGGTTAAAACAAAGAATTGTATTGTAACACATTCAGTACATACTGTCAAGATCAGTGAAAGCTCTGAGATTTTACTCTCCTTACAAGCTAACAAGTTAGCGTGCCACAGCTTCACGGATGCTGGTGAAGGCAAGAGACTCCTGGGTCAGAAGTGACTTTATTACCCAGAACACAGCAGGTAGTACGAGGTTCATGTCCAAATTGGTTCCTCTTGCCCTTCCCCCAAGTCCCACTGGGCTGATGTGGAATGACCCAGTAAGATACTGCACAGAAGGTGAGTTTGCAACACAGTGGAAATCTCCAGTACAGTAAACCTCAACCTATTTTAGGGGGCTGCTAACAAAACTGCCTAAACATTGACTGAGAGAGAGACATTTTCATTATTTTCCTGGACAGCAAATAAATCTACCCTCTTCCCCAGAGAAGATACTATCTTCCAAGGTTGTTTGTTACACAAACAGCCTTGAAAAGATACTCTGAGACAAAAGCTGTCAATACATCTGCTAATAATGTGTGCAGAAATGCAAGAGAACCGTGGAGAACTGTGTCTCAATACATATCTGAATATTTTTTAAAATGTTTACTTAGAAAATATGAATGAATTAAACCATACCCACAATTTATTTTTCTACCATTTATATTAAAGTTGCCTTAATGTATATCAAGAACACTTTTGTTCTTTTTAAGCAACCTACATTTCTTTTTAATTTTTTCCCAAAATATGGGACTTCATTTTCATAACAACAGCTCTCTTTTCCCACTCACATTTCATTGGATGATGTAATATTCTTTAAATTCTATAATTATATTAACAAAATGGGTATAAACATTTGGGAATGAAACTGATTCTTGGTAAGCAAAAAACGTCAAAGATGAAAGCAGAATGCCATGAAAATATGCTCTAGTTGAGCAGTAGAGCCAGTTCAGTATTGTGTGAGCATTGGTCACTGTGTTTCATAGAGGAATTTGAAAATATTTATTAATCCAACTAGTAAGAAGCCAATAGATCCACAGTATCTGGGGCTTACGATTTATTCTCATTTAGTTGTCTTTTTGAGACCCTAGAGATAGGTATGGCCAGTGGGTGTGGGACAGAGTCAACCTCAAAGTGGGGGGATATTCTCAGTGACTATTCAGTGTTAGCAAGTTGTCAGAGAGCAAATGAACTTAGACTGATTGGAAAAATAATGAACAATTTTGTCAGATTTGCTATCTACAAAAAGACGGCAACTTTCTCTTTCATCACTACGACAAATTTTATACCTTCCATCACAAAACACCAAAAAATTATGAGAGAAATATTTTTAAAAACTTGTAAATGCATTTCTGAGCTGGTTGGAAAATGAGAGACATCTTAAAAGAAAAAATAAAGCAAAAATATGAATCCAGCTTGGAAGCTATTGATGGTCTAAGCACATCTTATAATCTCTGATGAAACAGGTCTTCATGCTTGTGTAGGTGCCAGAAAACAAAACCAGGACCCACACAAAATGGGGATTCAAATATTAGATATAATTCTGACACCCAAAGTGTTTTACCCTAGAAAAGAATGAACTAGAAAATAAACTCATCACCAAAAAGTGATATAAAAATAATCTTGCCTACTTTGATCTTGACATCAGGTGGAAAAAGACATTTCTTAGAATAAGTAACTATATAAGGACTTGCAATTCAAATTAACACTACTCATGTGGTCCAAAATAAACTCAGGCTGAACATGTATTGCAAAGTCATTCTGAATTATAAGTGCCTTCCAATTACCTGATAGAAGCAAATGAAATCACAGTAGAATCTACAATCAAATCTCTCTCCCACCCTCTCTCTCTCTCTTTCACACACACACACACCCCTAGGTAAAAAGTCACCATAAGCAAGAGTCAAGAAGAAAAAGAAACATGAGATTATAAAAACTTCATATGTTGGAGTTATCAAAGAGAGAATATAAAATGATCATACTTAAAATATTTAAAAATAAAAGGAAATTGAAAGCAGAAGAACCAAGTGTGATGGTTAAGTTCATGTGTCAACTTGGATAGGTAATGGTGCCCAGTTCTTTGATCAAGCAAGCACTGGCCTGAATGTTACTGTGAGGATATTCCATGAACTTAAATAATCAGTAAGTTGATTGCATCTTTGGCTGATTGTATCTACAATCAACTGAGGAGATTGCCTTCAACAATGAGAGAAGTCTCGTTCAATCAGTTGAGGGCTTTAAAAGGAGAAATGATGATTTCAGCAGCCAGAAGAGAGAATTTCCATCTCTACTTCCACCAGCCAGCTTTTTCTGGGGAATTCATCAAAAAGCTTCCTCAGAATTTAACCTGTATGATCAGATTGTTTGAACAGCATAGGTGCGTGGAGCTGTGAAAGGGAAGTGGGACTTGATGAGTTTGTGCAGGCTGGGGTGAAATCCCGACACATCCCAGAGTGATATAAGCAGAGAGTAAAAGTGTATTTTTGCAGGGCCAACTCAAGGAACTGGAGAGAAATGTGGAAATGTTGGACCTCCCCACCTGGGTTATTGCCGATTTTACCGCAAACACTGAGAACTGCCAATTTAGTGGGCTGAGCCCTGGATCTGGAGCTCTCCCTTGTGAGGCTAGTTGCTTCAGGGAGAGGCTAAGCTCACTTATGTGCCTAGGAGTCCCCCCACAGAGCCTCTGTGTTGCTCTGATGTGCCCCGCCCACTCTAAGTCCACTTGGCAGGTGAACTCACTATCCTCCCCCCTATGTGAGACATGACACCCAGGGGTGTAAATCCCTTTGGCAACATGGGAAATGATTCCTAGGGATGAGCCTGAACCCAGCACTGTGGGATTGAGAGGATCTTCTTGACCCAAAAGGGGAAGAGAGTTGAAAACAAAATAAGGTTCCAGTGGCTGAGAAATTTCAAATGAAGTTGAGAGGTCACTCTGGAGGTTATTCTCATGTGCTATATAGATATCACCTTTGAGTTTTTAGTGGAATGGCTAGAGGGAAATACCTGGGACTGTCAAATTGCAACCCAGTGACCTTGATTCTTGAAGATGATTATATAACTTTGTAGCTTGCACAGTGTGACTGTGTGGTTGTGGAAACCTTGTGGCTTGCACTCCTTTTGTCCAGTGTGTGGACAGATGGGTGGAGAAATGCAGACGGAAATTGGATGAAGAATAGGATGGGATAAAGGGGATGGAAAGATCTAGGTGTTCTTTTTTGCTTTTATTTTTATTTTGGAGTAAGGAAAGGGTTCAAGGATTGATTCTGGTGGTGAACGCACAAATGTATGATGGTGTTATGCACTGTGAATGACTGTAGAGTGTGTGAATATAACTCAATAAAACTGTGTTTTAAAAAAGTAAATGAATAATGGGGGAGAAGAGGGGATGGGCATGTTTTGGATATTCTTTTTATTTTAATTTTATTTATTTTTTGGAGCAATGAAAATGTCCAAAGATTGACTGTGGTGATGAATGCACAACTATATGACGATATTGTGAACAGTTGATTGTACACTTTGAATGATTATATGTTATGTGAATATATCTCAATAAAATTGCATTAAAAAAGAAAACACTTCATCAGAGTTCCCAGCTTGCAGCCTGCCCTACAAAATTTGAACATGCCCATCCCCATAGTTACATGAGACAATTCTTATAAAAATCTCACAATATTTACAGAAACCTCCTGTCAGTTCTGTTACCCAAGAGAACCCCAACTAATACACCAAGTAACTATTAAAAATTACCAGGACAATATAAATAAGAATCAAAACTTCTAGACATTAAAAAATGTAATAATTGAAATAAAGAATTCATAAATAGGAACAATTAATCAGCAGTTTAGACATAACTGAATTTAGAATTCATAAAAAGGAACATATGTCTAAAAATTTACCTTGAATCCAAACACAGAGAAACAGAGATGGAAAATAATGGAAAAGAAATCAATACATATGGAAAGTAGAGTCAAAAGTTATAATAATCATTTATTTTATCAGGGTTTACAAAAAAAAGCTAATTGAAAAATAGAGCAGAGGACTATTCAACGGCATAGTGATTGGTTGGAAAATTTCAAACATGTATAAAAGACACGACTCCTCAGATTTAGGAATCTAATGAATGTTTCCCCACCCCCAGAAAATGATAAAAGAAACTATTCAACTAGGCTCATCATAATCAAACTGCAGAACAACAGGGGAAAAAGGGGGGTCTTAAAAGCAGGCTGAGAGAAAAGATAGATTAGAGAAAAGATTGATTATCTACAGAGAAGCAACAATTATACTGACAGCTGAATATTCTACTAGCTTCTGGCCTTCTGCCTTCAAAAACATTCAAGTTATCCCTATTAATAAAAGTATTTTCATTCAGCACTATTATCCTCTCCCTTGCCCTAATGTCCCATTTTTAAATTCCTATTTTATTAACATTCTCCAAAAGGTATCCGTACTTGCTGTCTTCTCTTCCTTGCCATTCATCCACTCATTCTTTAACCCCTTGCAGTGTGGCTTCCATTTGTCATAGTCTACTGGACTTTTCCTTTAAGCCTGTCACACTCACCTTTCTCTACACACCCTCTGACATTCATATGCACACACACAGACACACGCTTCCAAATACTCTAAAATTCTTAATGACCCAGTGGTACCACAAATGCAGATACTGATGTCACCTTTCTTATTCTCATTCTACCAGTCACCTACCCCTTATCAGGGACCCAGTTTAATGAATCCCATCACCAATTTCCTATCAACACTCATCTCTATTGGCCTTCAATTTATTCAGGACACCACGACCTCTGGTTTGAAGTATCATATCGTGACTAAATGACTAAACCTCTTCAAAATATTAGTCCAAGGCAAATATTGCTGCCTATAATCACTTCCCCCAACCAATCCATTACATAATTTTCTGAAATAATACTTTAAATACCCTACCTTTTTGGTCAAGTAATTTTCCTATTCCAAAAAGCTGGATAAAGTCCAAATTTATCCTGACATTCAAAATCCTATGTGGTCTGTCATTTACATGACTTACAAACAATCACTTATCCTGTTTTCCAGTCAAACTTGTTTCTGGGCATGGCCTGCTCATCTCTGACTATCTACAGTAATTCATGACATGTCTTCCTCTTCTTTTTCTGTTTCCTACAAAAATCCTAAATACCATGTTTACTTCTTAATAAGGCCTTTCTGAAATCCCCTCAAAAACAAAAATAAAAACAAAAACAGAAAACCCTTCCATACCACTGCATCCCCACCACCATAATTACTTCCTTCCTTCCTCTGAATTACTGTAATACATTTGTTTATATCTCTTTCATAGTACTTAGCTCATTCTTGCTAGTGATAGAGTTAATTGGCTATATGCCTGTGGTGGTTTGAAGTTATATGTACCCCAGTAAAACATGTTCTTAAATCCAATCCATTCCTATGAGTGTGGACCATTGTAATTAGGACTCTAATGAGGTTACTTCAGTTAAGGTGTGACCCCCCGCTCCCCCATTCAGGATAGGTCTTAATCCTCTTACTGGAGTCCTTCATAAGAGAATGAAATTCAGACAGAGAGAAAGCCACAGAAACAAGAAGCTGAAATCAATGAAACCTGGAAGAGAAGGGAGAGACCAGCAGATACCGCCATGTGCCTTGCCCTGTAGCAGAGGAGCCAAGGATATTTTATAGATACTCCATTCATATCTGACATCAATATAACAAGTCTTTAGGAAGAAAGAATCACCTTAATGATGACTTGAATTAGATATTTTCTCAGCCTTAAACTATAGGCTAATAAATTCCCCTTGTTTAAGCCAACCCACTTCATGGTATCTGCTTTAAGCAGCCTAGGAAACTAAAATAAAGCCCTATTACCCATAATAGACTATAAGGTCTTGAGAGCAAGGTCGGTGTTTTTAAGCCACCCTACCTAATGTAGTACTTTTCCCACTGTAGATATTCAGTAAATGCTTCAGAAGGAATTGCTTCAGAAACGCTGAACAGTTTGCTCTAATTTATACACTGAAAAACAGAGAGTAACTCACCAACCATCAGCAGAGAATAAAATGCATACCATTTTGCATATATAGTGAACACTGTAGAAGAAAGAAAAGTCTTTTATTACATAGGATACTTAGAGTAACAAAAGCATGATTTGGCTACAAAGAGCAATGGCAAGTGTGGGAGGTTAGCACAGAGTTTTAAGTAAGATAAAAAAATTATTGAGGTCTGTGTTGTTTTCCTAGGGCTTCCACAACAAATTGCCACAAACCAGACAGCTTAAAACCACAGAAGTCTATTCTCTCACAATTGTGGAGGCCAGAAGTCTAAAATTAAGGTGTCAGCAGGGCCACCTGCTTCTAAAGTCTCTAGAGGAGAATCCTTCCTTGCATCTTCCGCCTCCTGGTGGATCCTGGCATTCCTTGTATTGTGGTAGCTTAACTCCAATCTCTGCCTCCATCTTCATGTTGCCCTCTTCTCTGTGTCTCTCTGTGTGTCCTCTCCAAATGAGGTCATGTTCAGAAGTTCTGGATGGACATGAATGTTGGGGGATGCCAATCAACCCATTGCAAGGCCTAACATCAAAGGTTGCATCTAGGTCAAATTTTAAGCAAGCTGTTGGGGGAAAGTATGCAAGATTTAACAGCACAGGATAGAAGTGAACAAACAGCCTCAACAAGGAATGCAGTGTATACTATTTTAAAATACAAAATAGAAGTTGGCGTCAGGAAAAGCTTAGCAGCATCAGGGCAGAGGATTATAGTAAAATGAGCACTACATGCAATTACAATGCTGGTCAAATTTACCTACAAATTATTACTTAAAAGCTTACAATTTCACTGGGAGTTAGGTATTGCAAATTCAGTTTAGCAGAATAAAAAGACCTGGAGACTAGGTAACTAGTCTGTGGTCACACTGTTAGTATCTGGTGAGGCCAGGACTGGTATCCAGATTTGTTCCAGCTTCTTTTTCAAAAAGATCTATCATTGGGTATCAGGATATCAACTCATGGGCCACCATTCAGAGAGGGGTTGAGAGTGAGGCCAGTCTCCAGGTGTGGGAAGGTACTGGAGACCTGAACAGGTCAAACACAAAGGTACTTGGGAAACAGAATATAAACAGGGGCCCAGTGAGACGTATCATGCAGATAGGAGACTTGGGAACAAATCAGAAGCCCCATTTATAGAGAGTATGACATAAACAAATTTAATACAGGGTGTCTTGAGAGGGGTAACAGTAGAGCCTACAGAACTAAACATATGCCTAAATCTTGAGGTAGGGATTAGGGTTGAAGGGTAGTGTTTTAGTTTGCTTAAGTTGCCAAAATGCAATATACCAGAAATGGACTGGCTTTTAACAATGGGGATTTATTAACTTACAAATTTACAGTTCTGAGGCTGTGAAAATGTCCAAATCAAGGCATCAACAGGTGATGCTTTCTCCCTGAAGACTGTCTACTGATGATCCTCAGCTCCTCTGTTCACAAGGCCAGGCACATGGCGATGTCTGCTGGTCTCTCCCTTCTCTCCTGGGTTCTGCTACTTTCAGATTCTGATTTCAGTGACTTCCTCTCTGTTTCCGTGGTTTCTCTCTATTTTTTGTGTGTCCTGTCCCAGCTTCTCTGACTTTTCTCTCTGAGCTTCTCTAGCTTTATTTCTGTCTTATAAAGTACTACAGTAAGAGGACTAAGACCTACCTGGGGCATGGTAAACTGAAATAACCTAATCAAAAGGCCCCACCCACTATATTCTACACCCACAGGGATGCATTAGCTTTAAGAACATGGTATTTTGGGGGGTACATTCAGCTTCAAACCATCACAGGTAGTGACCAAGCTGAACCTGAAGGTTTAATGCTTTTCTTCTCCCATCTTCAATGACTTCTTAAAAAGATGGATCATTTGATCATTTGATCCTATCCTGGGGCATATAAAATTGCATGTATTCTCAGTATGCTATAATGGTGTTATTACTTTAATTAACACCTTAATTATTTGTACATCAAAAGTCATCTGTATCAGGACTGAATAAAACAATTTATATTTATAATTCAAGGATCTGTCCTAGTAGCGATGCTTACTCCATTTATATATATTCTGAGAAATGCAAGCCATTTTATTTATAGTTTATTTATTAATTGCCCAAGGAAAAGATGGTTGTGGGCTGCTTTGCACCATCTCAGAATGGGGAAGAGGTTTGTATATTTTATGTCTGTGAGTAAAATGAAATTAAAAAAATAATAATGACTTGCAAAAGGTCTGGATTACAGGCAGGATATTATCTGCCTCCCACCCCTCTTTGCACCCCCATCAGAATACATTGCTATTTTTCCACAGCTCACTTGGAGAATCTCCTAAACACTTTCACTCTCATCAGCCTCTCTTCAGAAAGAAAAAGGGGCGGTAGTTTCTTTGTTTTGTGCATTGTGGCCTCAGGCTTCTGCTTAGCATTGATGCATAACAGAAGGGAGGTAGAACCAGGCCTTCCTCGGACAGCCAGGTAGTTATAAGTCACTCAAAATTCTTCTGCCAACCTTGTGGGAGCTTTGAACAGTAGCTAAATAAATGCTGTACCAGAGCAGATTATTTTGTCAACATTCCACCTCCATATAACTTTGAAGTACAAAATAATTAATTCATTTAGCAACTTCCCTGACATTTGTTACTGTGAAAGACTAATTGATAATAACATGCTTTGGGGATCTTAATCAAATATTGTTACCTAATTTATTGGCACAGATTATTTCACTGTGATATGAGAAAAATCAATGAAAACGCCTAGACTTCAATAAGGAGAGTGCTTACTTTGTGGCAAGGAAGGCTATAATATTTTGTGGATAGGTAGGCTACAATATGCTGAAGAAGAATATTTATATAATACAGGATGTAACTTTTGAGAGAGCAATTTGTTTGTTTTATTACTACATGAAACACACAAGTTAAATATTACTGGCTATTTGAACCACTGGGTAAGGCAACATTTCTGCTTGGATGAAAAAGATTTATGTACATTGTTACTGTATACTGCTTTCATTGAGGGCAGTAAGGAAACGCTCTGTAACAATGCATCAAACGTGTGTCTTTTTAAAACTTTAATTAAATGCTGAAAATCATCTGTAAAATCCTGTTTTTGAAGTCTAAAAAATCCTGACTGATTTATATTTTGTCAAGGATATTTAGTTTTGTTTTATTTTATTGAGATTTCAAACATGTAATGTGTTGAAAACACTAGTACACATTGCCAAGAGTTCACTAATAATATTATGTGCATATGAGTATAAACGTGTGTGAGAGAGGCAGAGAAAAAGAGGGAAAGGGAGATAGTGGAGACTAGTGGCACGTGTATATTTATTAAGGTATTTTGAATTAGTCATTTTCATACTGAAAATATTTTCTAAATAGAAAAAAATTAAGAGATCAATAAATTAAAAACAACAAAAAATTATTGGTTCTGTTTTGTGGCAATAATTCTCTGTTCTCAGAAATGGAATCTGGTTACTCTGATAGTAAATAAATAATCAGGGGATACATAAATGCTAAGGACAAAATTTTAGGAAAAATTCTCTTCTTCTCGCTCATACCCCAAGATACTATATTCTCATTTACTGGGAAGTGAGTACAGAAATAGTTTTGCCAATTCTTTCCTGCAGCAGAGGGATAAATTGATGACTCTGCTTGAAAGAATGAAAAAAACTGCAACAAAACCAACAGACATACTTCCCAGAGGAGCTCTTCATTTTTTTTAGTAGCTCATAATGTCAAGAGCTCAATTGGAGGAGTAATCTGACCCATAGGTGACCTCAGAAAAGTCCTAAGAAAGTGAACTAATGGTAAGACTTGCTACTTCTCATATATCATGAAAACATTACTACTACTACCTCAACCTCTCTGAAGGCAACTTCCATAGCAATAGCTTTGTAGTAATGGGACTTAGTCATAAAATAAAGGGATTTTCCATTTCTTTATATGAAAATATTTGATGTAAGAATTTGTTATTTTGGTAAATATTCCCCTTTCTCAATGAGCACTTTCTCAAACATCTTAATCCGTTCTGTACCACCTGACTTCTTATTATATTGGTATCCCCATAATTTCTTCCGCCTCATTTCTCCATTCACTAGGAAAGATGTAGGTGGTGGATGTAATAATAATAATGATAATAGGAAAGTAAAAACAAGATGTAGATGAAGGAGAAGAAATCATTTATTGAGTTTTACTATGTGCTAGGCACTTCTGGGTACCTTGGAAATGTTAACTATTTAAACTTCACAAGAATTCTGTAAGATAGATTCTATTTTTATCCACATTTTAGACTTGAGAAAACTGAAGAACAGAGTTATCAAGTGATTCGCCCACGGTCATCAACAGTGGCCAAACCAAAGTCTTTTTAAACTGGATTCAATCCACAATACCTAGACCTGCTTCACCTTTTCTATTAGTATAATTTATCTCATTGGGTCTACTTAGTATAACTTCTGGAAAGTTGAAAAAACTACTATATAGAACTGACATAGTATACCACATGGTCTCAAACCACACAACCTAACCACGTATAGGATCAAAGTTGTACACACTCTCTTTTCTTTATTTAGTGACCTTTTAAGACAGATCACCTTTCTTAAATTCCTGGATGCAGAATAAGACCTTTCTTTGTATCAGCTATCAAGATTCCTAATAAAGCCAAGTCTAGGCAATGTCCCTTGGTGTTGAACCAAACTTGTCAAGGTCATCCGTATAGCTTGTTTTTCTTGGCACCTCCCTGTAAGTGCTCTGCTTAGCTTTCATCAATGGCCTTGCCACTCATAGGTAGTCCACAAAGCAGTAGCAACAGCAGCAGCAGCACATAGGGGCTTCTTAGAACTGTAGAATCTTTAGTCTCACTCTGAAGTTACAATGCCTATGCACATAATATTCTTTAATTCAGTTTTATTGAGATATATTGACATATCATACAATCATCCATAGTGTACAATCAATTGTATACAGTACTATCACATAGTTGTACATTCATCACCACAGTCAAGTTTTGAACATTTTCATTACTCCAAACAAAATAAATAAATAAAAGTACAAGTAAAAAATAACACCTAAAACATTCCATTCCCCCATCCCCCCATTTTTCATTTACTTTTTGTCCCCGTTTTTCTACTCATCTGTCCATATACCAGATCAAGGGAGTATGAGCCACAAGGTTTTCACAATCACACAGCAACACCATGTAGGATATGTAGTGATACAATCGTCTTCAAGAATGCAGGCTACTAGATTGCAGTTCAAACCTTCAGGTATTTTCTTCTAGCTATTCCAATACACTAAAAACTAAAAAGGGATATCTATATAATGCAAAAGAATAGCCTCCAGAATGTCCTCTTGACTCCATTTGAGATCTCCCAGTCACTGAAACTTTATTTTGTTTCATTGTTCTTCCCACTTTTGGTCAAGAAGGCTTTCTCAATACCACAATGCCAAGTCCAGGCGCATGCCTGGAAGTCATACCCCACGTTGCCAGAGAGATTTACACTCTTGTGAGGGCAGTGAGTTTACCTGCCAAGTGAGCTTAGAGACATAGGCTAAATCTGAGCAAGAAAAGACATTCTCTGGGGGAGACTCTTAGGCACAATTATAAGTAGGCTTAGTCTCTCCTTTGCGGTAACAATCTTCATAAGGTCAAGCCCCAAGATTGGGGGCCCAGTCTACTAAATTGGTAACCCTCAATGCTTGTGAGAATATCAGGCACCTAATATTTTAAAAGCACTATTCTAGGACATTGCCTGCCCTTCCATTAATGGAAATAAGTCTCTATTCAGTGGTTCTGCGATGCTACCGAGCATCAGGGTGGAGAAGTGGGATGGATGTCTGAGATCCCTGCTCTGCCCTTACCTCTAGAACATTGTTTCTTTTAGTGTTAATAGAATAATTTCACTTCCATATTTAATTCAAATGTTCATAATTTCAAAGAAAGTGAGACAAAATATAATTTGATAAATCTATTATAAGAGTTTCTAAACTACTAATAATGTGATAAAGAGAGGAATTCAGGAAGGAAATCTGTGGAATTACTGGAAGTTCAACCTATAAAAAGAATTTGGGATTGCAAATCACTAGGAAAATACAAATAATTCACTGTATGGCACTGACCTATAAGATTATAAATATTCAAGGTGTGCAATTTTGGAGTTTTTCCAAGAATGTTCAAGCTTTATACAGTTAGCTTGTGACTATCCAATATGATAACCATTTATAACAAGGGCTCCAGAGGAAATACCAAGAACTACTGATTACTGGCTCTCTCTTCCATTTCACACAGGTTGTTAGAATTTAAAATAAAGGTTTGGAGCATTGAAACTATAAGGTGGAGGCAGGGCAAGATGGCGGATTGGTGAGCTGTATGGTTTAGTTACTCCTCCAGGGAAGTAGGTAGAAAGCCAGGAACTGAGTGGACTGGACACCACAGAGCAATTTGACTTTGGGCATACTTCATACAACACTCATGAACACGTCAAACTGCTGAGATCAGCGAAATCTGTAAGTTTTTGCAGCCAGAGAACCCGCGCGCCTCCCTGCCAGGCTCAGTTCTGTGGGAGGAGGGGCCATCAGCTCTGGGAAGGAGAAGGGAGAACTGCAGTGGCAGCTCTTATCAGAAACTCCTTCTACTGATCCAAACTCCAACGATAGACAGACTGAGACCAGACACCAGAGAATCTGAGGGCAGCCAGCCCAGCAGAGAGGAGACAGGCATAGCAAAACACGGCAAGAAAAACTCCAAAATAAAAGCAGAGGATTTTTGGACTTCTGGCGAACATAGAAAGGGGAAGGGCAGAGCTCAGGCCCTGAGGCTCATATGCAAATCCCGAAGAAAAACTGATCTCTCTGCCCCCTGGATCCTTCCTTAATGGCCCTAATTGCTTTGTCTCTTAGCATTTCAATAACCCATTAGATCTGTGAGGAGGGATTTTTTTTTTATCTTTTTTTTATCTTTTTCTAAAACAATTACTCTAAGAAGCCCAATACAGAAAGCCTCAAAGACTTGCAATTTGGGCAGGTCAAGACAAGAGCAGAACTAAGAGAGCTCTGAGACAAAAGGCAATAATCCAGTGGCTGAGACAATTCACTAAACAACACAACTTCCCAAGAAAAGGGGGGTGTCCACTCACAGCCATCATCCTGGTGGACAGGAAACACTCCTGCTCATCACCAGCCGCATAGCACAGAGCTGCCCCAAACAACCCAGTGTGACGGAAGTGCTTCAAATAACACACACACGCAACAAAAACTGGGTGTGGACATTAGCCTTCCCTGGACCCTCAGCTGGTGGTCCCAGACTTGGGAAGGTGGAGCAGTGTGAATTAACAAAGCCCCATTCAGCCATCATTTCAGCAGACTGGGAGCCTCCCTACACAGCCCAGCAGCCCAGAACTGCCCTGGGGGGACGGCACTCACCTGTGACATAGCACAGTCATCCCTCAACAGAGGACCAGGGGGTGCATGGCCTGGAAGAGGGACCCACTTGCAAGTCTCAGGAGCCATACACCAATACCAAGGACTTGTGGGGCAGTGGCAGAGACAAACTGTGGCAGGACTGAACTGAAGGATTAGAATATTGCAGCAGCTTTAAAACTTCAGGAACACCAGGGAGATTTGATTGTTAGAGCCACCCCCCTCCCTGACTGCCCAGACACATGCCCCATATACAGAGCGGGCAACACTAAATACACATGCAAGCTTGGTACACCAATTGGACTCCACAAGACTCACTCCCTCACTCACCACAAAGGCAAAGCAGAGGAGAACTGGCTTGTGGAGAACAGGTGGCTCGTGGACGCCACCTGCTGGTTAGTTAGAGAAAGTGTACTCCACGAAGCTGTAGATCTGATAAATTAGAGATAAGGACTTCAGTTGGTCTACAAATACTACAAGAACCCTATCAAGTTAAGCAAATGCCAAGAGGCCAAAAACAACAGAAAATTAAAAAGCATATGAAAAAAACAGAAGATATGGATAACCCAAGCCCAAGCACCCAAATCAAAAGATCAGAAGACACACAGTACCTAGAGCAACTAATCAAAGAACTAAAGATGAACAATGAGACCATAGTGCAGGATACAAAGGGTATCAAGAAGACAACAGAAGAGCATAAAGACATTGCAAGCCTAAATAAAAAAATAGATGATCTTGTGGAAATTAAAGAAACTGTTGACAAAATTAAAAAGATTCTGGGTACTCATACTACAAGACTAGAGGAAGCTGAACAACAAATCAGTGACCTGGAAGATGAAAGAATGGAAAATGAAAGCATAAAAGAAAGAATGGGGAAAAAAATCGAAACGGACCTCAGGGATATGATAGATAATATAAAACATCTGAATATAAGACTCATTAGTGTTTCAGAAGGGGAAGAAAACGGTAAAGGTCTAGGAAGAAATTGTTGGGGAAAACTTCCCAAATCTTCTAAACACCATAAATACACAAAGCATAAATGCCCAGCGAACTCCAAATAGAATAAATCCAAATAAACCCACTCCGAGATGTATTCTGATCACACTGTCAAACACAGAAGAGAAGGAGCAAGTTCTGAAAGTAGCAAGAGAAAAGCAATTCACCACATACAAAGGAAACAGCATAAGACTAAGTAGTGACTACTCAGCAGCCACCATGGAGGCAAGAAGGCAGTGGCACGATATATTTAAAATTCTGAGTGAGACAAATTTCCAGCCAAGAATACTTTATCCAACAAACTTCTCCTTCAAATTTGAGGGAGAGCTTAAATTTTTCACAGACAAACAAATGCTGAGAGAGTTTGCTAACAAGAGACCTGCCCTACTAGAGATACTAAAGGGAGCCCTACAGACAGAGAAACAAAGAAAGGAGAGAGAGACTTGGAGAAAGGTTCAGTACTAAAGAGATTCGGTATGGGTACATTAAAAGATATTAATAGAGAGAGGGGAAAAATATATATGACAAACATAAACCAAAGGATAAGATGGCCGATTCAAGAAATGCCTTCATGGTTATAACGTTGAATGTAAATGGATTAAACTCCCCAATTAAAAGATATAGACTGGCAGAATGGATTAAAAAAAAATGAACCATCAATATGTTGCATACAAGAGACTCATCTTAGACACAGGGACACAAAGAAATTGAAAGTGAAAGGATGGAAAAAAATATTTCATGCAAGCTACAGCCAAAAGAAAGCAGGTGTAGCAATATTAATCTCAGATAAAATAGACTTTACATGCAGGGATGTTTTGAGAGACAAAGAAGGCCACTACATACTAATAAAAGAGGCAATTCAACAAGAAGAAATTACAATCATAAATGTCTATGCACCCAATCAAGGTGCCACAAAATACATGAGAGAAACACTGGCAAAACTAAAGGAAGCAATTGATGTTTCCACAATAATTGTGGGAGACTTCAACACATCACTCTCTCCTATAGATAGATCAACCAGACAGGAGACCAATAAGGAAACTGAAAACCTAAACAATCCGATAAATGAATTAGATTTAACAGACATATATAGAACATTACATCCCAAATCACCAGGATACACATACTTCTCTAGTGCTCATGGAACTTTCTCCAGAATAGATCATATGCTGGGACATAAAACAAGCCTCAATAAATTTAAAAAGATTGAAATTATTCAAAGCACATTCTCTGACCACAATGGAATACAATTAGAAGTCAATAACCATCAAAGACATAAAAAATTCACGAATACCTGGAGGTTAAGCAACACACTCCTAAACAATCAGTGGGTTAAAGAAGAAATAGCAAGATAAATTGCTAAATATACAGAGACGAATGAAAATGAGAACACAACACACCAAAACCTATGGGACGCAGCAAAAGCAGTACTGAGGGGGAAATTTATAGCACTAAACGCATGTATTAAAAAGGAAGAAAGAGCCAAAATCAAAGAACTAATGGATCAACTGAAGAAGCTAGAAAATGAACAGCGAACCAATCCTAAACCAAGTACAAGAAAAGAAATAACAAGGATTAAAGCAGAAATAAATGACATAGAGAACAAAAAAAACAACAGAGAGGATAAATATCCCCAAAAGTTGGCTCTTTGAGAAGATCAACAAGATTGAAAAGCCCCTAGCTAGACTGACAAAATCAAAATGAGAAAAGACCCATATAAAGAAAATAATGAATGAAAAAGGTGACATAACTGCAGATCCTGAAGAAATTAAAAAAATTATAAGAGGATACTATGAACAACTGTATGGCAACAAACTGGATAATGTAGAGGAAATGGACAATTTCCTGGAAACATATGAACAACCTAGACTGACCAGAGAAGAAATAGAAGACCTCAACCAACCCATCACAAGCAAAGAGATCCAATCAGTCATCAAAAATCTTCCCACAAATAAATGCCCAGGGCCAGATGGCTTCACAGGGGAATTCTACCAAACTTTCCAGAAAGAACTGACACCAATCTTACTTAAACTCTTTCAAAACATTGAAGAAAATGGAACACTACCTAACTCATTTTATGAAGCTAACATCAATTTAATACCAAAACCAGGCAAAGATGCTACAAAAAAGTAAAACTACCGGCCAATCTCCCTGATGAATATAGATGCAAAAATCCTCAACAAAATACTTGCAAATCGAATCCAAAGACACATTAAAAAAATCATACACCATGACCAAGTGGGGTTCATTCCAGGCATCCAAGGATGGTTCAACATAAGAAAATCAATCAATGTATTACAACACATTAACAATTCGAAAGGGAAAATCAAATGATCATTTCAATAGATGCTGAAAAAACATTTGACAAAATCCAACATCCCTTTTTGATAAAAACACTTCAAAAGGTAGGAATTGAAGGAAACTTCCACAATATGATAAAGAGCATATATGAAAAACCCACAGTCAGCATAGTACTCAATTGTGAGAGACTGAAAGCCTTCTCTCTAAGATCAGGAACAAGACAAGGATGCCCGCTATCACCACTGTTATTCAACATTGTACTGGAAGTGCTAGCCAGGGCAATCCAGCAAGACAAAGAAATAAAAGGCATCCAAATTGGAAAAGAAGAAGTAAAACTGTCATTGTTTGCAGATGATATGATCTTATATCTGGAAAACCCTGAGAAATCGATGATACAGCTACTAAAACTAATAAACAAATTTAGCAAAGTAGCGGGATACAAGATTAATGCACATAAGTCAGTAATGTTTGTATATGCTAGAAATGAACAAACTGAAGAGACACTCAAGAAAAAGATACCATTTTCAATAGCAACTAAAAAAATCAAGTACCTAGGAATAAACTTAACCAAAGATGTAGAAGACCTACACAAAGAAAACTACATAACTGTACTAAAAGAAATAGAAGGGGACCTTAAAAGATGGAAAAATATTCCATGTTCATGGATAGGAAGGCTAAATGTCATTAAGATGTCAATTCTACCCAAACTCATCTACAGATTCAATGCAATCCCAATCAAAATTCCAACAACCTACTTTGCAGACTTGGAAAGCTAGTTATCAAATTTATTTGGAAAGGGAAGATGCCTCGAATTGCTAAAGACACTCTAAAAAAGAAAAACAAAGTGGGAGGACTTACACTCCCTGACTTTGAAGTTTATTATAAAGCCACAGTTGTCAAAACAGCATGGTACTGGCACAAAGATAGACATATAGATCAATGGAATCAAATTGAGAATTCAGAGATAGACCCCCAGATCTATGGCTGACTGATCTTTGATAAGGCCCCCAAAGTCACTGAACTTGGTCATAATGGTCTTTTCAACAAATGGTGCTGGGAAAGCTGGATATCCATATCCAAAAGAATGAAAAAGTACCCCTACCTCACCCCCTACACAAAAATTAACTCAAAATGGACCAAAGATCTCAATATAAAAGAAAGTACCATAAAACTCCTAGAAGATAATGTAGGAAAACATCTTCAAGACCTTGTATTAGGCGGCCACTTCCTAGACTTTACACCCAAAGCACAAGCAACAAAAGAAAAAATAGATAAATGGGAACTCCTCAAGCTTAGAAGTTTTTGTACCTCAAAGGAATTTCTCTAAAAGGTAAAGAGACAGCTAACTCAATGGGAAAAAATTTTTGGAAACCATGTATCTGACAAAAGACTGATATCTTGCATATATAAAGAAATCCTACAACTCAGTGACAATAGTACAGACAGCCCAATTATAAAATGGGCAAAAGACACGAAAAGACAGTTCTCTGAAGAGGAAATACAAATGGCCAAGAAACACATGAAAAAATGTTCAACTTCACTAGCTATTAGAGATGCAAATTCAGACCACAATGAGATACCATCTCACACCAATTAGAATGACTGCCATTAAACAAACAGGAAACTACAAATGCTGGAGTGGTTGTGGAGAAATTGGAACTCTTATTCATTGTTGGTGGGACTGTATAATGGTTCAGCCAGTCTGGAATTCAGTCTGGCACTTCCTTAGAAAACTAGATAAAGAGTTACCGTTCCATCCAGCGATTGCACTTCTTGGTATATACCCGGAAGATCGGAAAGCAGTGACACGAACAGATATCTGCACTCCAATGTTCATAGCAGCATTATTCACAATTGCCAAGAAATGGAAACAACCCAAATGTCCTTCAACAGATGAGTGGATAAATAAAATGTGGTATATACACACGATGGAATAGTACACAGCAGTAAGAAGGAACGATCTTGTGAAACATATGACAACGTGGATGAACCTTGAAGACATAATGCTGAGTGAAATAAGCCAGGCACAAAAAGAGAAATATTATATGCTACCACTAATGTGAACTTTGAAAAATGTAAAACAAATGGTTTATAATGTAGAATGTAGGGGAACTAGCAATAGAGAGCAATTAAGGAAGGGGGAACAATAATCCAAGAAGAACATATAAGCTATCATGGGTAAATTTAACATTCTGGGAATGCCCAGGAATGACTATGGTCTGTTAATTTCTGATGGGTATAGTAGGAACAAGTTCACAGAAATGTTGCTATATTAGGTAACTTTCTTGGGGTAGAGTAGGAACATGTTGGAAGTAAAGTAGTTATCTTAGGTTAGTTGTCTTTTTCTTATTCCCTTGTTATGGTCTCTTTGAAATGTTCTTTTATTGTGTGGTTTTTTTTTATTATTTTTTTTATTTTTTAATTTTTCATACAGTTGATTTAAAAAAAAAAAGTTGAAAAAAAACAAGGAAAAAATATGTAGTGCCCCCTTGAGGAGCCTGTGGAGAATGCAGGGGTATTAGCCTACCCCACCTCGATGGTTGCTAACATGACCACAGACTTAGGGGACTGGTGGTTTGATGGGTTGAGCCCTCTACCACAGGATTTACCCTTGGGAAGACTGTTGCTGCAGAGGAGAGGCTAGGCCTCCCTATAATTGTGCCTAAGAGCCTCCTCCCGAATGCCTCTTTGTTGCTCAGATGTGGCCCTCTCTCTCTACCTAAGTCAACTTGAAAGGTGAAATCACTACCATCCCCCCTACATGGGATCAGACACCCAGGGGAGTGAATCTCCCTGGCAACGTGGAATATGACTCCTGGGGAGGAATGTAGACCTGGCATCTTGGGACGGAGAACATCTTCTTGACCAAAAGGGGGATGTGAAAGGAAATGAAATAAGCTTCAGTGGCAGAGAGATTCCAAAAGGAGCCGAGAGGTCACTCTGGTGGGCACTATTACGCACAATTTAGACAACCCTTTTTAGGTTCTAAAGAATTGGGATAGCTGGTGGTAGATACCTGAAACTATCAAACTACAACCCAGAACCCATGAATCTCAAAGACAATTGTATAAAAATGTAGCTTATGAGGGGTGACAATGGGATTGGGAAAGCCATAAGAACCACACTCCCCTTTGTCTAGTTTATGGATGGATGAATAGAAAAATAGGGGCAGGAAACAAACAAACACACAGACAAAGGTACCCAGTGTTCTTTTTTACTTTAATTGCTCTTTTTCACTTTAATTATTATTCTTGTTATTTTGGTGTGTGTGCTAATTAAGGTGTCAGGGATTGATTTAGGTGATGAATGTACAACTATGTAATGGTACTGTGAACAATCGAATGTATGATTTGTTTTATATGACTGCGTGGTATGTGAATATATCTCAAAAAAAATGAAAATTTAAAAAAAAAAAAAATCCATCTACCATATGACCCAGCCATTTCATATTTCAGTTTTTTCACAAGAGAAATGAAAGCATATACAAAGACTTATACCCAAAAGTTCAAAGCAGCTTAGTATGGGACAGCCAAAAAAAAAAAAATATATATATATAAGGTGAGATATATATATATGTATAATATATTATACATTATACATATATATATAATATTATACAAAAGATAGCGTGGGGTTTTATAAAGAGAAATTGGTGTTCATTTGGAATAATATAAGCAACATGAAAATGAGTATTTATAATGTTTAGATTTTTAGTATTTATAATCTATTTAGATTTCTATATATATTTCTACACCAACATTATGAAAATATGTTGATTAACCATATGATCAGAGTGATGTTTTAAAATGTACTTGAACAGGAAATACAGAAAAATGATAAATAGGCTCATTTCTATAGCCTTTTTAAAGAAACATATAAATGATTTGGAGGAAGCAACCCATAGTCAAATTTCCAAGTCTGTAAAGGATATAGGTTGCTTTCCTATATATAATATAAAGAGTATTTTTACAGCAGTTTTACAGAGTTCCCATATAGCCACACACAGTTACTTCTATGATTAACTTCACATTAGTGTAGTATATTTGTTACAATTGATGAACTAATATTGATTGTGGTAGTTTGAAGCTGCTATGTTCCCCAGAAAAGACCATGTTCTTTTAATCCATTCTTCTGGGTGCAGACCTATTGTGGGTGGGACCTTTTGATTAGGTTATTTCAATTGAGATGTGACCCTCCTCATTCAAGGTGAGTCTTAATCCTTTCACTGGAGTCCTTTATGAGAGGATAAAACACATACAGAATCTAGAGATGAAATCAAGAGAAGTTTAGAGAAAAAGTACCCAAAGGATCTGAGCGAAGACATACAGGAAACAGAGAGGAAGCCACTGAAACCTGAGGCTGACAGCATTGAAACCCAGGAGAGAAAGATGCTGATGTAGGCCACATGCCTTCCTGTGTGACAGAGGTGTCTCGGAGACCAGCACCCAGTCTTGAGAGTCCAGGTATCATCATCTTGATGCCTTGAGTTGGGACATTTTCACAGGCTAAGAACTGTAAATTTTGAGTTAATAAATCCCCATTGTTAAAAGGCAATCCATTTTAGAATTCTGGCAGCTTTAGCAAACCAAACATTAAAACATTATTAGTGACTAAATCTATAGTTTACATCAGGGCACTCTTTTTGTATTACAGTTCTATGGATTTTTTTGAATTATATTTTTTAAATAGAGAAGTTGTAGGTTTACAGAAAAATCATGTAAAAAAAAAATACAGCATTGCCATATTACCCCACCCCATTATTGACCCTTTGCATTAGTGTGGTATCTTTGTTATAATTGATGAAAGAATATTACAATTTATTAACTATAGTCCATAGTTTACCTTAAGGTGTCTTTTTCCCCATATACCACCCTATTATTAACACTTTGCAGTTATGTGGTATATTTATTATAATTCAGGAAAGAACATTTTTTATAATTGTACTATTACTAAAATCTATATGTTCCTGTTTGCTAAAGCTGCCATTTTGCAAAATACCAGAAATGGATTGGCCTTTCAAAAGGGGATTTATTATGCTGCAAATTTATAGTTCTAAGGCCATAAGTGTCCAAACTAAGGCATCAACAAGAAGATACCATTACTGAAAAAGGCTGGCGGCGCCCAGAACACCTCTGTCAGCTGGGAAGGCACGTGGCACATGGCTGGCATCTGCTGGTTCTTTGTTTCCAGGTTCTGGTTTCAAAATGGCTTTCTCCAAAATGTCTCTGGGCTTTCTTCTCTCTAAGCTCCTCCCTCTCTCTCTCTCTCTCTCTCTGCTCCTGTGTATCTGTGCTTGTTCTCCCAAGGCATTTCTCTTTAAGCATCTGGGGGCCCTCTCTTAGCTTCTCCCAGGGGGAAAACTCTGGATTACATATATCTTAGCTTCTCCCCAAAATATCTCTCAGCTTCTCTCTGTGAGCTCTCTTAAAGGACTCCAGTGATCTAATTAAGACCCACCTGGAATGAGCAGGGTCACATCTCCATGAAAATGATCTAATCAAAAGGTATCAACTACATTGGGTGGACTACTTCTCCATGGAAACAAACTAATCAACAGCTCACACCCTAATCAAAAGAACATGGCTTTTGTGGGGGACATAATAGATCCAAACTAGCACACCATCATTTACAATAAAATTTGCTATACAGTCTAATTTTTATCTTTTAATTTTTATTTAGTAACACATATAAGTCCTAAAATTTCCCCTTTTAACCCAATTCACATGAACAATATATTGCTGTTAGTTACATTCACAAAGTTGTGCTACCATCACTATCATCCATTTCCAAAACTTTACAATCAGCTCAAATAGAAATTCGGTACAATTGCACATTAACTCCCCCACTCACTATCTCCAACCAGCTCCTGATAACCTTTATTCCAGATTCTAACTCTATGAATTTGCTTATTCTAATTATTTCACATCATTGAGATCACACAAGATTTGTGCTTTGGGGTCTGTCTTATTATACTCAAAATAATGTTTTCAAGGTTCATCCATATTGTTGTATAAATTAGAACTTCATTCCTTTATAATGCTGAATAATATTCTATTGTATGTATACTACATTTTGTTTATCCATTCATTGGGTGATGGAAACTTGGGTTGCTTCCATCTTTTGACAATTGTAAATAATACCACTATGAACCTCCGTGTGCAAATATCTGTTCAAATCCCTGCTTTCAATTATTTTGCATATACACCTAGTAGTGGGATTGCCAGATCACATAGGAATTCTATACTTAACTTTCTGAGGAACTGCTAAACTGTCTTCCACAGCTGCTACACCATTTTACATTCCTACAAGCAATAAATGAGTGTTCCTATTTCTCCACATCCTAACCAACATTTGCCATTTTCTGTTTTCTTAATAGTAACCATTCTAGTGGGTATTAAATGGTATCTTATTGTGGTTTGTATTTGCAGCTCCTTGATATCTAATGATGTTGAACATCTTTTCATGTGCTTTTTAGCCATTTGTACACTTTATTTGAAGAACTGTCTATTCAAATCTTTTTCCCAGGTTGTTTTTCTTTTTAGTGTTGAGTTGTAGGATTTCTTTATATATTCTGGATATTAAACCCTTATCATATATGTGGTTTCCAAATATTTTCTCCCATTGTTTTTTTACCTTTTATTACAAAGTTCTTCAATGCACAAAAGTTTTAAATTTTGATGAAGTTCTATTTATCTATTTAAATCTTTAATTGCTTGTGCTTTGCATTAAAGTCTAAGAAGCCATTGCCTAACACAAGATACTGAAGTTTTCCTACATTTTCTTCTAGGAGTTCTATAGTCCTGGTTCTTATAGTTAGGTCTTTGATACATTTTGAGTTAATTTTTGTATATGATGTGAGATAGGGGTCCAACTTCATTCTTTTGCATATAGATATCCAGTTCTCCAATCACCATTTGTTGAAGGGACTATTCTTTCCCAACTGAGTGGAATAGCAGCCTTGTCAGAAATCAATTGGCCATAGATGTGAGGGTCTATTTCTTACCTCTCAATTCAATTCTATTGGTCTATACATTTATCTTGTGCCAGCATCATGCTGTTTTGATGATTGTAGCTTTGTAGTAAACTTTAAAGTAAAAAAGTGTGGAAAGCCGCCTCCCGAATCGGGCCTAGCGTATGCGCTGCAGCCTGCTCTAGAGTTACCCCCGCCCATCGAGTGAGCCAAGATGGCGCCTGCATCCTGTTTCCGCATAGTGACGCATGTATCCGCCACCCGCTCCTACCAATCGAAATCCTGTATACGCGATACTAGCCTAGAAGCTTATTGGTTGTTAATTGTGTATAAAAGGTCTTACCCGGACGGGGTAGGGTGAGACAGCCCACAAGGAGCCGTGCCTGACGGCCACATCGAGGCTGCTCTCCCACGAGGCGCCGTGCCCCGTGTGGGAACCAGTAACACAGAATGTTCATCTAGCTGTAGTAAAGGGCTTGCTTTCACAACTGCCGTGTGGTTCGAGTCGTGATTCATGACCAGGTTAGTTCGCGCAGTCTGCATCTCTCTCTCTCCTTCCCTGTTTCCCCTCGCCGGCCGGGAACCGGGGACCGAGCGGGGCAGCGCCGGACAAGTGGTGGCCCGTACGGGGAAGCTCCTCCTCCTGCCTCGCTCTCGACGGTCCCTCTGTGAGGAGAGCAGCGCTGCGCGTCGAGCTTACGGTGGACTTCCCGCGCCTGATCAATGCGAGAAGGTGAGTGCGTCTTATTACATGATAGTTAGGGCCCGTGGGTTTTCAGGTGACCCCGGGGGACTCGGAAGAGCTCTCCGAGTGACTGAAGTATAGTGCCGACTGCAATCATGGGGCAGTCCGGAAGTTCACCTCTCTTAGCTCCCTTAAAGAACCTTTTGAAACAACGGGGTATCTCGGTCAGGAAAAGCTCCCTTCAGCGTTTTCTTGATGATGTTGATACTTTTGCCCCTTGGTTTGCCTGCACCGGCAGCCTTAGCCTACCCTCTTGGATGAAGCTCGGTCGCGACATAGACCGAGCGCGCCAGACGGGCGTGTGTATGGACCCGATTCTAGTACCCATATGGGAGACCGTCCGTGCGGTCCTTGAACTAGAATCGGCTACCGGCCTAAGCCCGTCCTCTGTCTTGCAAGAAGCACGGTGCGCGCTCCAAGAAACCCAGTCAGTTTCGTCAGCGGACGGCTCCTGTAAGGGCAAACCGCCGGAGTCCAGTGACTCTGACTCAGAGTCAGATAGCGATACTGACGAGAAGGCGGAAGCATCCCCGCTAATTGAGTGGGAGGAGCCTCCCGCCACACCCGTGCGGCCTTCCGCCCCGCCAATGTCTACCGCTGCACCCCCAGGGACACCCCAGCTCCCAACTGACGCCTTGGGCGGTCCCACCAAAGGACCTTGCCGAGAGCTCCCTCTAGTGGCCATGCCCAGTAAATGTAATTATCCTTTGCTGCCAGACCCGGAAACCCCGATGGGTCGGTCAGGGGAGGGGCAACCTTTGCCGTACCCCCCGCCCGAGTATACAGGCCCTCAGGACCCTTTGCCATTAGGTAGTGGTGGGAGACATTTCTGGAGATGGAACCCTTTCACAACATTTAGACCTTTTGGCATGCTGGGTGGCTACCAGCCACTTGAGCCGCAGCCAGTCTCAGAAATGTACCCGGTTATTATCAATCCCCAAGGTGGCAATCGGCACGAATCATATGATTACAAACTATTGAGGGAATTGAGGCAGGCCGTCCATCAGTATGGCCCCAATGCCCCTTATACCTTGAACATGATCGAGAACCTCTCTGCTCTAAATCATACACCCGCAGATATTTTTCAGCTAGCCCGTGCTTGCTTGCCGTCAGGCCGATTCATAGATTGGAAAGCATGGTTTGAGGAGTTAGCTGAAGAGCAGGCCGCAAGGAATGCGGCGGGGAGACGTGGCGGGTGGAATGCTGACATGCTGTTGGGGAGAGGCGCCCATGCCCAGAACCAAACGGGTTTCCCACAAGAGGTCTATGCCCAGATCTTCCGCTGTTTTGTGGGTGCCTGGAAAAAGCTAACAGGTGAGGGAGAGGCTCAGGCCTCACTCAGCAATATACACCAAGGCCCCACAGAACCATTTGCGGATTTTGTAGCCAGGATGCAAACCGCAGCTGAGAGAATCTTCTCAGATCCAGGAGTAGCAGAGACTGTGGTTAAGCAAATGATTTTTGAGCAGTGCAACAAGGAGTGCAAAGTTATCCTGGCACAAAACAGAGCAAAAAATTTGACAGAGTGGGTCAGGCTCTGTAGAGATGCTGGCAGCCCTTTAACTAATGCAGGTCTAGCTGCCATGCTAGCCAGCTCCCTACAGGTGGCTACAAAAAGCCCGAGAACCTTAGGGGCAAAGTCTAACGGGTGCTATGGCTGTGGCCAATCAGGGCACTTTAAGAGAGATTGTCCCAATAGACGTCAACCCCCTGCCACTCAACGGTTTGGCGAACCAGGTGCAGCAACCAGGCCGTGTGGCCGTTGCCACAAAGGCCCCCACCGCGCAGAAGACTGTAAATCGGTTTTCGATGCGCAGGGTAGACGCCTCTCTGGCCGCCCCGAGCAGATTCCAAAAAACGGGAAGAGGGGGTCCGCCCTTTCGACGGACCCCCTTGCATGCCATTCGACAACACAGGATCCGATCAAATTCGTGCGTCCCCCGGCTCAGCAGGACTGGACCTCTGTGCCACCTCCAGACTCGTACTAACCCCCTCCATGGGTGTCCAGTTAGTAGGGACCTCCTTCAAGGGGCCCTTACCGGCTGGTACTGTAGGGCTCATATTGGGAAGAGCATCCACGGCCCTGAAAGGATTAACAGTTATACCAGGACTTGTAGATTCAGATTTCACAGGCCGTGCCCAAGTTATGGTTCAATCTCAGCGGGGCACCTTAGTCATTGCAGAAGGTGATAAGCTGGCGCAGCTCCTGCTCTTACCCAGCTTACATGCAGTCTTTCCAAGCAGAATCAGACAGAGAGGGGAAAAAGGGTTCGGATCCAGTGGAGCGATTTTTGAGGGACTCCATATGTCCCTGGAGTCTCGACCTATGCTAACCATTAAGGTGCAAGGCAGATCTTTCTTGGGCCTGCTCGATACAGGGGCCGATCGGTCTATCATAAGACAACAAGAATGGCCCCCCACCTGGCCAACGAGCAGGGCGGAAGAGCCCATTAGAGGAATAGGCCAAATTTCAGCGCCCATGCTCAGTGCAGCTGCCCTTCATTGGGCCGATGAAGAAGGACACCAAGGCAGTTTCCAGCCTTATGTATTAGCCCTGCCTGTGTCTTTGTGGGGAAGAGACATTCTGACCCAAATGGACGTTACTTTAATTAGCGGCTACTCCCCAACCTCTAAGCGACTGCTAAAAGAAATGGGGTATACCCCCGGCAAGGGTTTAGGAGCTTCACTGCACGGACGTGCGGAGCCTATACAAGCTGCCCCCAAGTCTGACAGACGAGGCTTGGGTTTTTCATAGGGGCCACTGAGGAGAGATTCCCACCCACACCTATAAAACTAAAATGGAAAACCGAGGCTCCGGTGTGGGTGCCTCAGTGGCCCTTGCCACAGGAAAAACTTGCAGCGTTGCACGCCCTAGTATCAGAACAACTAGAAAAGGGCCATATCGCCCCTTCCACGTCACCGTGGAACACCCCTATATTCGTAATAAAAAGAAATCTGGTAAATGGAGACTGCTACATGATCTAAGAGCTATTAACGATTGCATGGAGCCTTTAGGGCCCGTTCAGATGGGACTGCCCCTCCTCTCGGCATTACCGGAGCACTGGTCGATTTTCATCATAGATCTGAAAGATTGCTTCTTTTCTATTCCGCTCCACCCTGAAGACACCCCTAAGTTTGCCTTTACTGTGCCCTCTAGTAATCAAGAGGAGCCCTGTCAACGCTTTGAATGGACAGTCCTGCCCCAAGGCATGGCTAATAGTCCTACCATGTGCCAGCTGTATGTCGCTGCGAAGCTAGCTAGCACTCGGCAGCAGTTCCCTCAAGTGAAAATCATCCATTATATGGATGACATTCTCTTAGCCCATAGAGACACAGATCTTCTTAAAACAGTTTTGTCACATTTAGTCCTTAGTCTTAGAGAAGCTAACCTAGAGATTGCCCCTGAAAAAATCCAAATGACTGACATTACCACTTTCCTGGGGGCGAAAGTCGCACCCACTCATGTTTCCCCCCAAAAGGTGTCTCTCAGGCTAGACAATATACACACTCTCAATGATCTACAAAAACTCATGGGGGATATCAATTGGATCCGTCCATACCTAAAAATACCCAATGTCAAACTAACACCTTTGTTCGACCTGTTGAAGGGGGATTCTAATATAAACTCACCTCGAAGCTTCACTCCAGAGGCAAGGCGAGCACTATGCCAGGTGGAACAGGCGCTCAGTGGCGCTGCATTGAAGAGAATAGACCCTGATGAGCCTTTTGAAGCCTGCGTGCTGCCGACAGAATTACAGCCCACTGCGGTACTGTGGCAGCGGGGGCCGCTGCTCTGGGTCCACCCTGGAGTTTCCCCCAAAAAAGTCCTAGAGCACTATCCTACAGCGGTTGCAGACTTGGCCCTAGAATGCATTAAAAGGGCTGTGCAGCATTTCGGTCAGCAGCCCAAAAATCTCAGGGTGCCTTATTCTTCCCAGCAGCTTGAGATACTCACCGGATGCATAGATCAATGGGCCATTCTCCGGTGTACATTTCTTGGTCCCATTAACAATCAGTTCCCTAAGGCTCCTCTCTTGCAGTTTGTCACCCGGCACCCAGTGATTTTTCCCAAAGTAACCTCTCCTAGGCCACTAGCAGGCGCCCCCACCGTATACACGGACGGCTCCAGCTCTGGAACAGGGGCGTATTGTGTGGAGGGGGACACTCCTAAAACAGTGCTCTTCCAACCACAAAAGCCTCAATGGGTAGAACTGCAGGTTATCATTGCAGTCCTGGAAAGCCTTTCCGAGCCCTTAAATGTCGTCTCGGATTCTGCTTATGTTGTGAACTCTGTACAAATTTTAGAAACGGTGGGCATTGTTAAACATTCCTCTACAGTAAGGACGTTCTTTGCCAAACTACAGGAGGTTATATGGACCAGGCAACACCCTTTTCACATAACCCATATTAGAGCCCACACAGGTTTGCCTGGCCCTATGGCCCAGGGGAACCATAGCGCAGATGTAGCCACTCGACAGCTGCACATCTTTCCGACGCTGGTACCGTATCAACAAGCCCGAGAATTCCATGCCAAGTTTCACATCAATGCAGGTACCCTAGCTAAGCGGTTCAGCATACCACATGCAGCTGCTCGAGATATTGTCCGAGCCTGCAACAATTGTGCAGAGCAGAGAGCAGTCCCCTCGGTTGGGGTCAACCCTAGGGGTCTCACCCCAGGGGATACTTGGCAGATGGATGTCACTCATCATTCAGAGTATGGTAAGATCAAGTACTTACATGTGTCGGTGGACACATGCTCCCAAGTTTTATTTGCCTCTGCTGAACCAGGAGAAAGAGTCTCCCACGTCATTGCACACTGCCTTGCTGCATGGGCAGCTTGGGGTAAGCCAAAGACGTTAAAGACGGATAACGGGCCTGCCTACACTAGTAAATCCTTCCAAAAATTTTGTGACAACATGGATGTCCAATTAAAACATGGCATCCCCTATAACCCTCAGGGGCAAGGAATCATTGAAAGAGCGCACAGATCTCTCAAAGACTTGCTTAAAAAACAGAAAGAGGGTATAGGCCACGGCCTGTCCCCAAAAGCTCGACTGTCTGTAGTCTTGCTCACATATAATTTTTTTAAACGAAAATTCACAAGGAATGACACCTGCCCTGCAACACACCACCCCGAGTCCTCCGCATAGAGGTCTAGTCCGTTGGAAGGATGTCCTGTCGGGGCAGTGGAAAGGCCCTGACCCGGTGCTCAGCTGGGCCAGAGGCTCTGTTTGTGTTTTTCCCCAGGAACCAGGACGTCAACCAGTGTGGGTTCCGGAAAGACTGGTGAGAACCGTGACATCACCTGAAGAAGCCAAGGAACAGCTGTCAGAAACGCCAACGAATATACAACCTGAACCATTAGACCAAGCCTCCGACCCTGCTGATGATGGCGACGACCGACAAGACGATAATAGTAGGACTGACCACCCCGCGGTTGCCCAAAAAGAGGATCGGTAACTCTGTTCTTTGCTCTCCTATAGCAATCCTTCTAATCTGCCTTTTTCTTTTTAGTGGAACTCAACGAGTCCTTCCCCCTCACCAATGACACACTGATCCTCTCTTTTGCTAACCTCTCTGTCAAGGTTGTCAACACCACAGTTGCGGCGAATGCTACTTGTGAAACTGGTAATGGCGAGTTAAGTAAGGGAGTCTTGCTTGAATTTCTTAACGTTACAGGGAAGAGCCGCCAGTCTTGTGAAGGGATCTTGAGTAAAAAGGAGACTCAAAGGTGCCTTTTCCTTCCAGGGTTTGCTCCTACAGTCTGCAACCGTTCCAAAGACCCGGATGCCTCGCCGCCCCGCTATCCTAGTGTATCGCCCAAGTTATGTCTGGCTCCCCGTCAAGGCAAACCGACTGGGTTGGCCCTGTTTCTCAAGTTGTTTCACTTAACAATATCCCCTTCTCTAAGTCTAGGCGTCCAAGAGGCATAAAAGAATGGCTATCGAATGCTGCCAGTGTAGCTTCCTCTTTGTTTGTCCCAACGATCGGGCAGGCTGTGCTACAAGCATGGACAGATCGGCAGCTCGCCATAACGATGGAAACGGTAAATGGCTTGGTCAACCTTACCCGAGACGTGCTACGCCGCCACAATCAGATGCTGAACTTAAATTTCCAGGCCATTCAGAAACTCCAAGCGGAGATAGATGAACTTGGACTGGAAATAGATGGACTCTGGAGAGTGCTTCAGCAAACATGTGACACCCGGTGGCTTACGGTTAAACTCTGTGTCACTCCTGTCAGGGCCAACGTGACCGGAAGCATTTCCAGAGTCTCTGATTGGCTGAAAAGGTCATATTTTCCTGAATTTGTTAATCTCTCCCAACAGGTGGAATCTAGTTTAGACACAATTGGGGGGATCAAGTTAAAACCCGTTAAAGTCGATCTCTCCGGGTTAGGCGAGGTTCTACAGAAACTATTGCACAGTGTTTCTTCCTGGTTCTCTTGGCCCAATTTAACTAATTGGATCCTCATTGCAGTGGGATTATTGGTGGGATTAGTCGTTGTTAAATGTTTGCTAGAACGCCTGTTTCAAGCGCAGCAGCAATTGCGTGTTACCACTATGATGGCTATGACTCCCACCTCTGTTACCCCCGATAGTGACCGATTTATTAACCATACCCCTTCCTGGTCGCCTCAGGTGGGGCGCTTTGGAGCAAAATTTGTAGCGAATCGCATGGCTGTTTCTCGGGTGTAAAAGGCGACACCAGTAGTCATAATTTTGTCTCAGGTGGGTCTCTAGGGCAGAGTCCTAGTTGTGGCCAGACTGGACCCTAGCCATTGCACAGAGACACCTAGTGACACCCCCGACTCTGGTTACTGCTGTTCCTGCCCCCGTCGTTGTTCCCCAGTTGCCAGGCAAAGCACTGCAGGGAGAGTCACGTTGCTTCCAGCTTACGGACTCTCCGGTCTCCATATGACGTGAGCATTCTGGTTGGTGCTAGAGGCTCCGCCGCTGGATGGCTGAGGCCTAGTCCAGACTCCCCAAAGCACCAAAGAGGTTGTGAACCATTTGGGTTCACGGGAGCACGCTCATCACTGGAGACACTGGGTCAAAAATAAATAAGAAAGGGGGAGATGTGGAAAGCCGCCTCCCGAATCGGGCCTAGCGTATGCGCTGCAGCCTGCTCTAGAGTTACCCCCGCCCATCGAGTGAGCCAAGATGGCGCCTGCATCCTGTTTCCGCATAGTGACGCATGTATCCGCCACCCGCTCCTACCAATCGAAATCCTGTATACGCGATACTAGCCTAGAAGCTTATTGGTTGTTAATTGTGTATAAAAGGTCTTACCCGGACGGGGTAGGGTGAGACAGCCCACAAGGAGCCGTGCCTGACGGCCACATCGAGGCTGCTCTCCCACGAGGCGCCGTGCCCCGTGTGGGAACCAGTAACACAGAATGTTCATCTAGCTGTAGTAAAGGGCTTGCTTTCACAACTGCCGTGTGGTTCGAGTCGTGATTCATGACCAGGTTAGTTCGCGCAGTCTGCATCTCTCTCTCTCCTTCCCTGTTTCCCCTCGCCGGCCGGGAACCGGGGACCGAGCGGGGCAGCGCCGGACAAAAAAGTATGAGTCCTCTGGCTTCATTCTTCTTTTTCAGGGTGGTTTTGGCTATTTATGTCCCCTTACCCTCCAAACAAATTTAACAATTGGCTTTTCCATTACTGCAAAATAGGCTGTTGGAATTTTGTTTGGGATTGTGTTGAATTTGTAAATAAATTTGGGTAAAATTGACATCCTAACAATATTTAGTCTTCCAATCCTTGAGCGTGGAATGTCCTTCCATTTATTTAGATCTTAGATTTCTTTTAGCAAAGTTTTGTAGTTTTTTGCATATAAGTCCTTTACATCCTTGGTTAAATTTATTCCTAGATATTGCTTTTGTAAATGGATTTTTTTTCTTGATTTCTTCCTAAAGGAAGAGGAGATTGCTCATTACTAGTGTATAGAAACACTACTGATTATTTTCATGTTGATCTGGTACTCTGCCAATTTGTTTAATTTGTTCAGTAGCTCTTAGAGTATTGTTGATTTTTCCGACTTTGTATAGGATCATGTCATCTGCACATACTGAAAGTTTTACTTTGTCCTTTCAAATTTGGATATCCTTTATTTCTTTTTCTTGCCTAACTGCTCCGGCAAGAACTTCCAGTAGAATGTTGATTAACAGTGGTGAGAGTGAGCATCCTTGGCTTGTTCCACATCTTAGAGGGAAAGCTTTCAATCTTTCACCATTGAGTATGTTTGCGATGGGTTTTTCATATATGCCCTTTATCATCCTGAGGAAGTTCCCTTCCATTCCTGTTTTTCTAACTGGGTATTTTCCCATCATTTTGTTAATGTGGTATATTACATTACTTGATTTTATTATGTTGAACCACCCTTGCATACTTGGGATAAAATCCACTTGATTGTAGTGTATAATTCTTTTAATGTGCTATTGGATTTGATTTGCAAGTATTTTGTGGAGGACTTTTGCATCTAAATTCATAAGGAAAATTGGTCTGTAATTTTCTTTTCTTGTAGTATCTTTATCTGTCTTTGATACTAGGTTGATTGTGGCCTCAAAGAAGGAGTAAGGTTGTATTTCCTCTTCTTTAATTTTTTGGAAAGTCTGAGCAGGTTTTGTATTAATTCTTCTTAGAATGTTTGGTAGATCCACCTGTGAAGCCATCTGATTCTGGGCTTTTATTTGATGGGAGGTTTATTGTTTTGTGGGTTTTTTTTTTTTTGTTTTGATTTTTTTGTTATGAGGGAATCGTTAATTTTATTAAGAGTGATAATGGCATGGTGGTTATGTTTTTTTTTTTAAAGTGTCCTTATTAGTTAAAGGTGCATATTGATATATTTATAGGTGAAATTACATAATGTCTGGGTTTGGCTTTAAAAATCTGGCAAGGAAAGTGAAGGAAGTAGATGAAATGACATTGGCAAAACATGGATAATTTTTAAAGCTGGGTGATGTGTACATAAGATTTTATTACACACTTTTTCTGCTTTTGTATGTTTGGAATTTTTTATTTAAATGTTTTAAATCAATTCACACACCATCTACCACCAAACCGTATAACTTGTTCATATAAAACAATAAAGAAAATTAAAAATCCATAATGTAAAATTTAGAATGTGTCAAATGTAATATTTCTGTATTAATTCAGTTATCCTCAGGGGGCATGTGATCAGATTATACATGTGATTCAGATTCTCCAGTATCATGGGCCCAGTCTTACTCTGTACCCCAAATTAGAACAATGAACAGAACAGGTCACAACCTAAAATCCAACGATGGTCACCAAGTCCCTTACAACAATTTATATCCCTACAAATTAAATTTTCTAAGTAAAATGGGTCTCAAAACCATGAGATTTATACAATTAAAATTATGTCAACAGACTGCAATTGTTTCCATTATTTAGTAATACTAATTCCATCTCTTTTCTCCTACCAGCCAAGGCTTTGGGGAATATAGCCATCAAGTCCTTCCTTGGTCCTTGCCTTGTGGTCTGGTGTCTGCCTTGACCTCCCCCCTCTTTAGAGACAAGACTATTGCCAGAGGAGAACTCTGGTTGGGTGGCCTGTACCTCCCCTGATCTGGAGCCCCTGGGTTCCTCTTTTTGGTTTAGGTTCTGGCCTTTCTTTGGGTGTCTTCTGGGAAAGGGCATTTGAACTTTGGTTCTTTTGGTTTGGGCTGGTAGCAACAGCCCTTTTGTGTATTTGAACCCTTGTTCCTCTGATTTTGATACTGATTAAAAATGGAAGATTCTCTGCCTAATGCACATAGTAGCCAATGTGTGACACCAGAGTTTAAAAGAAAGAAAGAGTTTAAGACTATGCATGAAACAGGAGATCATATGGCCTATGAGTCCAGAAATCTGTCTCCCTGAGTCTAAGGAGTTCAGGGATTTTATAGATTCAAACAAGGTGGGGATAGAGTTGTTACTATTACAATAGTAAGTATACACATGGCTAAGACTAGCTAGCATAACCGTTATAATAGTAAGTATAAGCAAGGGTGAGACTAGTTGAGTTTCAGTAATTTCAGATATTGACTTCTGCCTATTCTACAATATAGAAAGAAAAATATCTATATAATGATTTGTTAATCATTTGTTAATTCTTAGTTTCTTGGTTGCAATTCCTCCCTTATGTTTTCATTTATTCCCCAATCTTGAGGGATATCTGGGTGTTGACTGCTCTGCCTTCTTCCTGCTGAAAAGGGATGCCAACCCTATGGGTTGAGGGAATGAAACTTCTTAGATTGTAGTTGTACATATTCTCTAACTTCAAGTTTTTGTTGGAGTATTAACGCTTTTTCTGTAATTTGTTGCAGCAAGGCTGGGATAAAAAACAGAGACAAGTTTTAAAGATAAGTATTCTTGTAATCATTAGTAGTAATAGCATTAGTCCTGCTTGTAATATTGAATGAAACCAAGATCTTATTCCTGTGGGAAGCCAGCTAAATAAATCAAATATGCTGAAGGAGTGGAGCCAGTGTTATTGCAGTAATTTGATTTTTCATATGTTCTAACACTTTAGTTACCTTATCTGATTCATCAGGTATATAGGTACAACATTCAGTTTTTATTATAGCACATGTCCCTCCTCGTGGGCTGTCAAGACATCTAGAGCCATTTGGTTTTGTACTACTGCTTTATGCATTAAAGTCATGTCAGTATTTAAAAGAGATATATTGTTGAGGCTGTCATATAAATCTTGTGTAAAATTGCTCAGTGCTTCTATCCTAAGTATGACATCCTTTAAGCAATATAGCAGCTGGGTAATTGTGCTGGTTTGAAGCTGCTATGGACGCCAGAAGAGCGACAGGATCTTTTGATTGAATGTTTTTCCATGGAGAGGTGGCCCACCCAACTGTGGGTGAGACTTTTGATTAAATTATTTCCATGGAGGTGTGAACTCACCCATTCAGGGTGGCTCTTGATTAGTTTACTGGAGTCCTTTAAGAGAGCCATGGAGAGAAGGAGCTCAGAGAAGCTGAGAGACATTTTGGAGAGAAGCTAAAATACATAATCCAAAGTTTGCCTCCAGGAGAAAGTAAGAGAGGACTCCCAGATGCTTAGAGAGAAATGCCCCAGGAGAACGAAGCAGAGAGCTGAGAGAAGCTAAGAGAGACAGAGGCCCAAAGACATTTTGGAGAAAGCCATTTTAAAACCAGAACCTGGGAACAAAGGATCAGCAGATGCTGGCCACATGCCTTCCCAGCTGACAGAGGTGTTCTGGACACCATTGGCCTTCCTTCAATGAAGGTATCCTCTTGTTGATGCTTTAGTTTGGACACTTTTATGGCCTTAGAACTGTAAATTTGTAACCTAACATATCCCCTTTATAAAAGTCAATCCATTTCTGGTATTTTGCATAACCATAGCATTAGCAAACTGGAACAGTGATCATACCAACGAAATACAAATTGGGACCATCAAGCTTTTAATAAAGGTAGATTTGCTCCTGATGTCAAAGTTTTATGAATACTTCATTGAACCGGGGATAATCCTAAGGTGCATCTGCCTAGCCAACCTGGGGAGAACCATGGCCATAAATTGGTACTGCATAACCATAGAGTTCTGTTTGGAGCCACCCAGCAAACATCCAGTCTATTAACCCAATCTGTACCAAATCAGTCACTTTCCTATCATATGATTTAGGGACATTGCTGTGGAGGCAACCATCCTATTTTCCTTGTGTTGAAGGGATTGTGTTGTTGGGACTGATTGAGTTATTCCCAACAAAGAGGGCTGTGTGGCTTAATCTACAATACCCAGGTATTAGCCATCCCATGCCATTCCAAAGTTGTAAATGCCCCTCTTTTTCTCTGATAGTTAAATGCTCAACCTTATTGTCTAAATGTTTTGCATGTTGAATGACTTTCTCCACTAATACGCTATAAGAAAAAGAAATTTGATATCCTAGGGTTTCTAAATTAATTGGCCATTTCTTTGAATCTGCATTAGTTATGTTTATGGTAACTGAATCCCTTTTTGTTCTTGTATCTTTTATTATTATTATTATTATTATTTTGTTCCTTCCAGTCAACTTCCTGGAGGGTTGACCTGGATCATTACACATAGGTAATTGGCCACATACCAACAATCTGATTGATTCATAGAAGTTGCACAGGAGTGTGTCCATTGTAAAAAAAAAAATTAGTGTTTGTTAATATGTCAGTTCCTTGGACTATATTATAGCAGAGATACAAAACAAGGATATACCACAAGTGCATGTTGGGAGGAGTCTAATAATTTTATAAAGTAGTATATCTGTTTGGCTACAGGTGAAGGTATTCCACTCTCTAGGCAACACACACATTTATAAAGTTTTGTATATACTTAATGGTACTCAGATAAAATAAATGCTTTAATGTTTATCATTTCTTACCTGTCTTCCTGAAAATATATTTCAAATCTTCTAGGGGTTGACATTGATATCTGCCTGCCAAAATTTGTCAGTTTACTCTCCTTCTTTGAGGTCCTCGGCAGTTTGTTTTTCAGTGTTTGTCCTGTGAAGGAGTCTGTCCCACTGGGGATCCATAACTTTGGGCAGCTGGACTCCTTGTTTCTTGGGAATCATTGTCCCTTTATGGTAGCCAAATTGATACTGATCAAAAGTGGCAGGTTCTAGGAGATGATTTGTTCCACAGTGGTGGCAGGCTGGGAAAGATGGAAGTTAGCACTCTACCTGATGCGAAGTTTTTGATGACTGACTCAATAGTTTTACTGTTAATGGGGCTGTTGAAATATTCTATTTCTTCTAGAATCAGTGTAAGCTGTTTGTGTGTTTGTAGGAATTTATCCATTCATCTAGGTTGTCTGATTTGTTGGAGAACAGTTGTTGTTAGTATCTCCTTTTGATCCTTTTTATCTCAGTGGGGTCAATAGCAATGTCCCCTCTCCCATTTCTGATTTTACTTATTTGTATCTTCTCTCTTTTTTTCTCTGCCAGTCTACCTAAGGATTTGTCAATTTTATTGACCTTTTCAAAAAACCAACTTTCAGTTTTGTTAATGCTTTCCATTGTTTTTTTATTTTCTATTTCATTTATTTCCTCTGTAATCTTTCTTTCTTTCTGCTTGTTTTGGAATTAGTTTTTTGTCCTTTCTTAAGTTTCTTCCTCGAGTGCAGTTAAGTCATTCATTTTAGCTCCTTCTTTTTAAACTTAAATATTTAGGGCTATAAATATACCTCTAAGCACTGCCTTTGCTGCATCCCGTAAGTTTTGATATGCTGCATTCTCATTTTCATTCATCTTAAGATATTTACTGATTTCCCTTGTAATTTCTTCTTTGGCCACTGATTGTTTAAGAGTGTGTTATTTAACTTCCATATATTTGTTGATTTTCCAGTTTTCTGCCTGTTATTGATTTCCAACTTCATGCCATTATGATCAGAGAAAATACTTTGTATAATTCCAATCTTTATAAATTTATTGAGACTTGTTTTGCTACCCATGTGGTATATCCTGGAGAATGATCCATGTGCTCTTGAGAAGAATGTATATCCTGCTCTTTTGGGGAACAGTGTTCTATATATGTCTGTTAGGTCTAGACCATTTATCATATTAGTCAATTTCTCTTTTCCTTAATGATATTCTATCTAGATGTTCTATCTATTGATGAGAATAGTGTATTGAAATCTCCAACTATTATTGTAGAGGTGTCTGTTTCTCCCTTCAGTTTTGCCAGTGTTTGCCTTATGTATTTTTGGGGCATCGCAGTTAGGTGCATAAATATTTGAGATTATTATTTTTTTCTTGGTGGATTGACACTTTCATTAATATATTGTGCCCTTTGTCTCTTGACTTAAACTCTATTTTGTCCAATATTAGTGTAATTATCCCAGCTCTGTTTTTTGTTTTTTTTTTTTTTTTGGTTACTATTTGCATGGAATATCTTTTTCCATCCCTTCACTTTCAACCTATTTGTGTCTTTGTGTCTAAGGTGAGTCTCACATAAACAACATGCATGTTGGACCATACTATTTTATCCTCTCTGCCAATCTGTGTCATTTGATTGGGGAATTTAATCCATTAACACTCAGTGTTTTTACTGTATAGGCATTACTTACTTCAGCTATTTTGTCCTTTGGTTTTTATATTTATATCTTTTCTTTTTTGTCTCTTTTTCCTTTATTGCAACTTCCTTTTCTGTAGAGTTGATCTTTTTTTTTTATTATCTAACTGATCCTTTTCTCATTTCTTTTTCTCTATATTTTTAAAATGCTTTCTTTGTAGTTACCCTGGGTTTTGTAGTCACACAACCCACATCTTTAATGTACCAATTTGTAAAGATACCTACTTAGCCTCAACAGCATACACCTTCTCTGCTCCCATATCCCTCTGTTTTCCCTCTTTTTGCTGAACATTACTTCTTTATATTTTGTATGTCCATTATCAGGAAATATGCCTTTTTATTTAATTGTATTCTGACTCTTATAGGAATAATGTGTAGAGTTGTATATTGAGGATACAGTGCTATTGAGTTTTGCATTTAATCATTTAGTTACCTTTACTGAAAATCATCACTTCTTCACACTACTCAAATGCACTCTCCTGGCCTTTGCTTTCAATCTTTAGTAATTCTTGTAGGGCAGGTCTTTAGTTGATGAACTGTTTCTGTTTATTTGTGAATATTTTTAAACTCTCCTTCATTTTTAAAGGACAGTTTTGCCAGAATTTCTGGCTGGCAGTTTTTCTCTTTCAGTACCTTAAATACATCATAACACTGCCTTCTCACTTCCATGGTTTCTGATGAGAAATCAACACTTAGTCTTATGAGGATCCCTTGTATGTGATGAATCGCTTTTCTCTTCCTGCTTTCAGAATTCTCTTTATCTTTGGCATTTGACATTCTGATTTTTATACATCTCAGAGTAGTTCTATTAGGGTTTATTCTGATTGGAGTGTATTTCACTTCTTGGATATGTATGTGTATGATCTCATAAGAGTTGGGAAATTTTCAGCTATTATTTCCTCAAATATTCTTTCTGTATCCTTTGCCTTCTCTTCTCCTTCTGGTACAACGATGATGCATGTGTTTTTATGCTTTATGCTGTCACTCAAACCCCTGAGAGACTGCTCAATTTTTTTCATTATTTTTCTCTATCTTTTCTGTATGATTTTGATTGTCTGGCTTTCTAGTTTAGTGATTCTTTCTTCTGTATGTTCAAATCTACTGTTATATGCCTCTAGTATATTTTTACTCTCCATTATTGTGCCTTTCATCCCTATAATTTGTTATGTTTCTTTTTGTTTTAACTCTACATATATATTTATGGAATAATCTCAAAGTTATATTGATAAGGAACTTCTGTGATCTCTTTGTATAAAATAAACTCATGTATCACTCTAGAGTCATGGAAAATTCTGAATTGGTCCCAAGAAACAGGATTTCTCTTCCTGTAAGGAAAGTAAATTTGTTGACAGATAAGGGACTCAGGGCAAGTGGGAATTACTTTTCATTTCATCTTCTTTTACTCAATTTGAGTTTCTTACCAGAAGATGTGCTATAATTGACTTTTTTTAAAAGACCTTCTTTTAAGAACAATTTTAGATTTACAGAAAAATTTCTCTGAAAGTACTGAGAGTTCCATATACCCCCCACCCATAAACACAGTTTCCCCTATTATTATCATCTTGCATAACTGCTGTACATTTGTTACAATTGATGAACCAATATTGATACATTATTATTAACTAAAACTCACAGTTTAAATTAGGGTTCACTCTTTGTGTTGCACAGTTTTATGGGTTTTGGCAAATATATAATGTCATGCATCCTCCATTACAATATCATATAGGATAGTTTCACTGCCCTAAAAATCCATGCTCCACATTTTTTTTCTCTCCTATTCCTCTGTGACAAACACTGATCTTTTCCTCTCTCTATAGTTTTGTCTTTTCCAGAATGTTACATATTTGGAACCCTACAGCATGTAGCCTTTTCAGATTGGCTTCTTTCATTTAGCAATATGCATTTAAGCTTCCTCCATGTCTTTTTGTGGTTTGAGAGCTCATTTCTTTTTAATGCTGAATTGTATGCATCATTCCATTGTATGGTTGTGCCCCAGTTTGTTTATCAACTAGACTCATCTATTGAAAGACATCTTGCTTTTTTCCAATTTTTGGCACTTATGAATACATGATACTTTTTAAACAAATACTTTTAAGAGCCACTATACTCAAGGTCAGGTGTTGGGTATTTGGAATTCAGTCCCCAGCTGTTTTCAAGACATACTAAGGATCATAAGAGAAATAAAGACTCAGTGAGTTGATGAAACAGTAGAAGAATCACCATCAACTCAGTTCAACACAAAGGTTACTCTTTGCAGACATTTAGGGCAGCCTAGTGATACTGATCAAATGTGGGATTCTCTGCCCAATGTGCATAACAGGCAATCTATGATATCAGGGTTTCAAAAGGGAGAAAGACTCTATTGCCACATGAAGCAAGGAGAACAGATAACCTATTAGTCTAAAATTTGTCTCTGTTATGTTTCTTTTTAAACTCTCAAATTCTTCTTTATACTTATACATTGTCTTCTTTATATCATTTAGCTCTATATACATATTTTCCTTCATCTCCTTGAATTTATGTAGGAAATTTGTTTGAAATTCTTTCATTAGTTGTTCCAAATTCTATGTCTTCTCTGAAGTTTTAATTTGTTCCCTTGACTGAGCCATATCTTTTTGTTTCTTATTATAACTTGTAACTTTTTGCTGATGTCTAAGCATTTGATTATTTTGGTGTGCTAACTCTGAAGGTCAGTTTCTCCTTCTTATTGTTAATTGGCTTTGTGTTCAGCTATTTGTTGCTTGGCCTAACTTATTATAGACTTTTAGAGTAGCCTGTGCTTAAGTGTTCAGATTTTCTCAGTTCTTCTTCATCTGTTTCTTGTCCTGGATATGCAGTATAACTTTTGATTGCTATTTTGGTGCAAAAGCTTTCCTGGAGAAAGCTTCTTTTCCTTTGTTCCTTCTCTGGGAATCTTGATCTGTTTTGTTTGTTCTTGTTCAGAATTTTCTCTCTAGCTCCTCTGATTTATTTAAATTCTCTCCCCCACTCAGTGCCCCCTTTTCCTTTTCTGGGACCTGTCTTATCTTATAGCAGCTCTGTTTTTCTTTTTTTGTTCTGTGTGGCTTTTCTGTCTTTGATTTCTTCTTTGTTAGAGTGGCCTACCTAAGAGACCCTGATGGAGTCAATCCAGAAAGGTCCATTTTACATTTAGGTGGTCCAGCAAACTGGGACTGGATTGAGTATGTGCACCTTTTGCTAACAGTTCTTCATGGTAGCTCTTTCTTTTTCCCCCTAGTGGCCCTTTTGTATGTGGCATTCTTGAGCCACTTGCATTCTGACCTGGGTCTCTGTGGACTTGGGTCTCTGTGCCTGGATATGTGTGGGGTTTTAACTCGCTGCTGTGAGTGGCTCTATAGTCTGCATCTGTGGTGGAGGAGATTCAAGCTGTGCTGTGTCTGTGTGGTTCCCAAGCTGCACAGGACCAAGTGAGGAGGAGTGATCTGAACTGGCAGGTCTGGGAGGGATATCTCCTACCTGATCTTTGATATTTTTTTCTTTTTCTTCAATTCAGCATTTATGTATTCCTTCTCCAGTCTCTATCATCCTCCAGAGTTCCAAGCAAGTGTGAATTGTCCTTTTATTGGTTGACCTAAGAGGAGATATTTCCAGGGATGTCTTATGTCACCATGTTGATGATATCACCCGGTGTAAGTTTCTTGTGCAGTGAAATTCTATGCTAAAGGAGATAAACTGAAGAAACCTCTTTTGGTGTAAGAGGGTATAAAAATGGCAAATGAGTTTTGATATGACAAAATCTAGAAAGAAATTTTCTATGGAACAATAATCCAAACTTTAGCTTGGAGCTAGCAACTATCCTGATAAAGGACTAGACAATCATTTTAAACACTTTCTTGAAGACATTGATTCTTTGTGATATTTAACCCTTCATCCACAAAATCATACAAATGCTAGTTATTCTTAAAATAAAATCAAAAAGATAAAACCCAGCTTGCAAAGTGAGATAGTGGAATGCAATGGAACACTGTGAAATGTGAAATAAGTAAGCATATAGTATGAAAAATGAGTTATTTTTTTACAGTGGAGAAACAAAGCAAAGGATTATTATATCATGAAAGTTAGAATAGCCTAAGAAAAATGAATAAATTCTGTAAGACTTTTGGTATCTCCATGGATAATAATCATATGATGATTTATTTTCTAAGGAAAAATCAGTGGGCAGATCCTCCATCTTTGGAATGAGGACAGGCATGGATGACTACCTCAGTCTCCTGGGGATTCACATACCAACAAAATATTAGGGTGCATATATCTTGCTAACATTTTCTTATATTATTGTTCTTAATATTCTATAAAAGCAGTTCCCTTTCTGATGAATTAAAGAAAAAATTTCTACTTAAATCTGTCTCAGTCTTCCCTCCCTGATCCTTTGTGCCTCCTATCTTGTTTCTCTGTTACCTGGTTTCTTGCCTTCCCTCTCAGATCCCTTTCCACACTGCCTTATTTTCTCTTCCACAGCAATGTATTTCTAGGCCTCTTTCTTCACTCTGTCTCTCATTTCTACTCTCTATAATTTCTTCCATCTCCAGTGTCCCACCCACACTGCATCCTCTGTCTTTTGTTCTCTGAGCCTTTGCTATTTGATGTTTGGGAAATTTTCAGGGGGAGAAAAAGTGGGAAAGAGAATGGGAAAAGGCAGAAAAGAGGAAGCTTTAAAGTGAGGAAGACCCATTTTGCCTATGACTACAGGAACAAATAGTGCAGTGTAATTCTATCTCTATTATGCCCTCTCCACACTATTCCAAGCAGGTAGCCAAGTGCTACCCATATCACCATGAATTTTGTTGGATGGAAAGAGGTTACTTGAAGGCAGTGGCTCTTCTTGTTTCCTAAAATCATGTAAACTCATTGAAGATATGATGGTAGGAGTCCTAGAAAGACATAAAGGAAGAAGATTGTAACGCCTTTGGGAGCAAGGAGAGAAGAAGATTGCTCCTTTGAGGCAAAGAGAGAAGTGAGCTAATGATCTAAGTTAGGCCCTAGTTTCTCAGGGACACATAGTCAACTTGATGATACTGTCCAAGAATTGTGCACTTAGAGAGCGGCCTTAGGTCCAGAGTCAGTCCTACATTCAAAAAAGCTTTGCAGACCAATTGTGGCCAATAAAAAGCAGATCTACTGGATCTTAAGGACCATGTGAGCTACAACAATGGGTCTCTTGATTGTAACCAGCACAAACAAATGACCAAAGGTGGAAGGTAGCCCAGAGTTTTGGAGGGGCAGCCGACTTTGCCAAAAACCTGATCCCCAATAGTAACTGATATTGATTGTACTGGTTGTCTGACAAGATGAGTGCCCAGTTACAGAAATAATTTAAAGAAATTAAATAAAAGTGATTAGTTCTTACACAATTGACTTAATGGACTTGTATTCACAGACTGTATTCTAATGTCAGGTTTTATAGCTTAGTTGGTGTGACATATCTCAGAAAAAGAATATTGAAGACTAAGTGACAATTAAGGAAGAATTGGTAAAGCAAATCAGAAGAAAAAACACAAAGTGACTGACCTTCAGAGTGCCTCAAAATTCCATTCTCCATTTTGTCAAGAATATTAGAAGAATTCTGGAGTACTCACTTCAGTATCTCTCTCTTCCTGGGCAATGATCATAGCTCCCTAATTTTCTAGAGCTGACATATGTTTTCTTTAACAAATTAACCTTTCCAACACAAGCAACTCCTTTGGTTGGTACAAATTAACATAATAACACATGGGATGAACTCTCTGAGTCTTCCATCAAAAAAAAAAAAACCAACTAAAAAATAAAAAGTGATATTTTTTCTTTTCCTTGTCTCTTATAGAGACACCTTTTGAACTATACCTGGCACCTGGCCTCTTGTTCAATGTGCATGTTCAATGATAAGAAATGTGGAAAAAGAGGAAGGTGGTAACGGGCAAGGTAGGAGAAAAAATCATAATTTATGGATTAGAAACATCAAAGCAAAAAAGCATATACCACTATTCAAGTTGGTCAAGAATCTCTCTCTTTTCTTTCCCCTTAAGGGTTGATGAGAAACACGTTTTCATGATTTTGAATGTGAGCTCAAGCACAGTGACTAGTTGTTTGTTCTTAATGCACTTCAAGCACCCGGAAATAGAACTTGTGATCATTTCATTAGTTATTTTCTTGGCAACTTACCATCCTAAAACTAGAGGTGTGATGGTAACTTCTTAATCATTGCCACAGTCAGGGGTCTGATTAAAGAGAAAAAGGAACTTATTGAAAGGATGTTGCATAACTCATTGATATTTTGGTAAGGCTGGAGAACCAGGCTCAGAAAATGGTAGGAACAAGGGAAGCTACTCAGCCAGTGCCACAGCCACACCATGTCTCTAACTTGACTGATGATAGTGTTACTTGTACCCATGATGAACACTGGACCCTGTCCCACAGGCCCTTGTCCTTGTGACCTTGCTGCCTTTGGAAATGGAGTGACCCTACCACAGCCCTGTGGTCAAAATTCATTCCACATTGTTGTTGCTCCCTGGCTTCACCAGCTCCCAATCCACAGGCTAGTTGAGTACTTTTGATTGACTGAACCAACTCTGCCAGTTAGCTCCAGCAGCAAGGAAAACTAGGAAAACAAGAATATGACCTTTTTACTTTCTAATTGGAGATGGGCTCTGCCTTCCAACAATAATGATGACCAAAAAACAAACAAAAACAAAAAACAAACAAATACATAAATTCTCCATACAGAACAAGGGCTACAGGTGTTGAGCAGACCAAAAAAAAAAAAAAAAAAGTGAGAAAGTCCAATAGAGTTGTATTATAATTCTTGGTTAACAAATCTGTTTCTTGGCATGGATGTGTATGTCTTCATTTAGAAAAGAAGTTCTCAAAAATTGTTTTTTGAGACCAATGGTATTCCCTATGACTCTTTGGAGGGTCCATCAAGCCAAAACTATTTTTATAATAATGTTAAAAAGTGATTTGCTTCTTATAAGGTTGATATCTTTATGCTTGTTGCAAAACTAATGGTGGGTAAATTGCTGGAGTCATAGAAAGAATCAAGAAGTCATACTAAACTATATTAGTAGTCATTGTATTTTTCACGACAATTAGTGAAAAAACTCATTTTTTTTAAAAGTCAGTTTTGCCTAAGAATTGCCTTTATGATGTAGTAAAAAGTATTGATTTTGTCAAATACTGACTCTTTAGTACAGGTCTTTTTAATATTCTGAGCCAAAATGGGAAGTAAACATAAAGCACTTCTGTGTAGTAAAGTATAAGAGATTGTCATCTCAAAGAAAGCCCTCTGTGTGATTATCTAGTTTTGGAGCTGAACTAACTACTTTTTAATCATTGAACACTATTTTTACTTCAAAGAATGACTGGCAGATAAAGTGGTAAGTTGGACTTGGGTGTTTGGTGCTATTTTCTCAAAAATGAATGATGCAAACCCATCACTTCTCCAATGGGTTATGTGGTGATTTTTTATGTTATATCATGTGTCAGCATTTGGAAGATCTGCATAATACAAGAACTAGTTTTTACTAATTGATTCATTCCTACTGTTAGCAAATCATGGTGGGTAAAAGAAGCATTCAAATGTCAGAATATATCAATGGATTTTAATGTAACAGGGCATAAAATTTTATTGATAGGGTTTTAGATTTCACAATTGCAAATGAACTTGAAGATGCTCCCATCTTTGGATGTTTGGTGTTTTATCAAAGTAGACTATCCATAATTATCTGAAAGAGCAATTAAAATATTCCTCCCTTTTCTAATTACATGTAAGTAGTTAGAAAGATTGGATTTTCTTTATATATTTAATCAAAAAAAACAAACTGCAACACATTGAATCAGAAAATACATAAGAATTTAGATGTTTTCTATTAAGCCAGACTATTGACATATGGAAAAATGTAAAACGATGCCACTCTTTTCACTTTGTTTTAATTATGGAAATTATAGGTCATTTTCATGAGAATGCATTCTTTATGTTAAAATGTAATAAGTGGGTTTATTATCACTGTTATTAAATGAATTAATAAATAAAAATTTTAAAAATTTCTTAGTTTTAATTTATAATATGGTATATAGTGATCACTGTAACCCCCCAAAATAAAACATGTTTAGCGTTCTCAATAATTTTGAGGGCTTTAAAGTCTTCATATATTACTTTGTTATTCTTTAATATTTCCAAGTGAAAACAATAGCTACTACACAGGGAAAGGCTTAATATATTGTCATTTCTTAATTGAGCTATTCCTTATATTTCTTAGCTGTGATCACTGACTATTGAAAAATCTAGTCTATGTTTTGTGCTGAGGAGTTTTGAAAAGGTCAACTTTTCTTTCCAGGAATTTTGATGATGTTAAAACAACACTAGTTGTTTAGTGGATAAACTTCTTTTAAATACATGTTTGAGTTCAAAAGTAACTAAAGAAAATCTTCAGTGCCTCTAAAAGTAAAGGAAGTTGGAGACTAGTATCATAATCAGTCTTTGGCAGTTTGGCAATCCTAGAGGATTTTCTGGACTGAGTAATCAAGAAGCTTGGCCTTTAAAGGACACATGAAGCCCTGGGCGCCTGTTAGTTCATGAATTGGAATGAAGATGACTCATTCAGCTAAAGCATTGAAAGATATCATCCATGATAAACGTGTGAACTTTATTAAAATCTCTCTACTTGAAAATGGATATGAGAAAAAAACTTTGTATAATTTTTGGCACTGGATGAAAAAACATATCTCTCCTGAAACTTTGTGTCCTTAGGTCTGCTTTAATAAAGTTTGGGATTGAATTTACATAATTTTCATGATTTAGAAAATTAACATAAAAATTATTTCCCAAAGTGATAATGTTGCTAAGAAGTCTAGTAGAGGTAACAATGTTGCTAAGTCTGGTAGATGCAAACTCCAAATTTCTCTGTAGAATTATGTCATCATGCCATCCTTCTAGGAGTCTAACAGAAAAAATCAGTTGAATATGAGTTCACTGTTCAAAATTACATGAGGAAAAAAATCTACCATGAACCAGAGTCAGTAGAAAGGAAACAAATTACAAAAGATATATCTAATATATTCGGGTGAAAGACTGATCAGATATATATATATATATGGTCAATAAAAATATTAAAAATTATAGAAGAAGGAAGTGAATTATAAAAAATTATAAAAGAAGGAAGTGAACACATGGAAAACAAAACATTGTCCAAAAGGATGTGGGAGTTTGGAATAAAAAAATAGAATTGTGAGAAATGAAAAACATAATGAATGATAAAAATTTAGAGGCAAGGATTAGGCTAAAATACTAATTGAAAATAACCTAATGAAGTAGAATATATATCTGGATAAATTACTCAGAATGCAACAAAATGAGGAAAAAGGAATAGGAAATGTTAAAGAGAAAATAAATGACATGAAAAATAGAAAGGGAGCTCCAACATATGTCTAATTAGGCATTACAAAAGGAGAGATAAAGAAGAATGGGTAAAGCCAATACTCAAAGATAATGGCCAACAATTTCCCAAAAATTGGAAATCGTGATTCCTCACGTTCAAGAAATACAATGAGTTTCAATGATGATTTACAAAACAAATCCTATATCCAATCTAAATACCTTGTTGTGAAAGTGCTGATTACTGAACACAAAGAAGATCTTAAAGGCAGCAAAAAAGAAAAGATAGATTCTCCAGAAATAAATGAAAATTAGAATGATAATAGATATTTTTCAACAGCTACATTGGTCAGAAAAAGTGCAATAATATTTTTAAAGTCAAAAAGAAAATAACTACCAAGTTAGCAAATTATATCCAGCTAAACTGTCTTTAAAAATAGATATTAAATAAAGATATTTTTCAGAAGAAAATTAGAATTTAGCATAAACAATCCTCTAAATGTAATTCAGGACAAGGAAAATTGATCACAGAAAGAAGGACTGAAAAGCAAGAAAGAATGAAAAGAAAAATAATTGGCAATCATGACTAAATAAGAATTGAATGTAGTTAAGCACATACTATAAAATAGAGAACTATAAACCCATAGTAGCAATAAATAATGAGTAAATAAAGGTAAGACAATGCAAAGGTGATCTGAGTTAAAAGTTTAAAAGGCCTTACATTGTTCAGGAGAAGAATTAAATTTAGACTTTAACTCTTTATATCAATATTTTAAGGATAACCAAGTTAAAAACAGAAATACAATATGTAACCCACTATTCCAGTTTGCTAATACTGCCATTTTGCAAAACACCAGAAATGGATTGGCATTTGGAAAGGCGGTTTATTTGCTTACAAAGTTACAGTCTTAAGACCATAAAGGTGCCCAGGCTAAGGCATCAGCAATAGGGTACCTTCACTGGAGAAAGGCCATTGGCATCCAGAAAACCTCTGTTAGCTTGGAAAGCACATGGCTGGTGTCTTTTTTTTTTTTTTTTTTTTTTTTTTAATTCAGTTTTATTGAAATATATTCACAAACCATACAGTCATCCATGGTATACAATCAACTGTTCACAGTATGATCATATAGTTATGCGTTCATCACCACAATCTATTTCTGAACATTTTCCTTACATCAGAAAGAATCAGAATAAGAATAAAAAATAAAAGTGAAAAGAGAATACCCAAACCATCCCCCCATCCCACCCTATTTGTCATTTAGTTTTTACTCCCATTTTTCTACTGATTTTTTTTTCAATTTTTTAACTTTGTTTATCAAAAAATTAAAAACAAACAGGCAAACAACAACCAAAAAAACCCCACAACATTTCAAACAAAGCAATGGATTAAGGAAAACAGATAACCTAAAATAACCACTTTGCTTCCAATATGTTCCTACCATACCCCAAGAAAATTAATAAACCATGTCCAAACAGAGGAGTAAGAAAAACAAATAATCTAAAATAACTACATTGCTTCCAACATGTTCCTACCATACCCCAAGAAAATTAACAACCCCTAAGAAAACAAAGGAATAAGAGAAAAAAAAAACCTAAAATAACTCTATTGCTTCCAACATGATCTTACTATATCCAAGAAAGTTTACAAACCATAATTATTCCTGAGCATTCCCATAACATTGAGATTACCCTCCATAGTTTATCTGTTCTTATTAGATTATCATTCCCCCTCCAATAATTGGTATCTCTAGGTCCCCTACCTTCTACAGTATAAAACATTGTACAATTTTCACAGAATTCACATTAGTGGTAACATACAATATCTCTCTTTTTGTGCCTGGCTTATTTTGCTCAGCATTATATCTTTTTTTTTTTTTTTAATCTTCATTTTATTGAGATATATTCATATACCATGTAGTCATACAAAACAAATCGTACTTTCGATTGTTCACAGTAGCATTACATAGTTGTACATTCATCACCCAAATCAATCCCTGACACCTTCATTAGCACACACACAAGAATAACAAGAATAATAATTAGAGTGAAAAAGAGCAATTGAAGTAAAAAAGAACACTGGGTACCTTTGTCTGTTTGTTTCCTTCCCCTATTTTTCTACTCATCCATCCATAAACTAGACAAAGTGGAGTATGGTCCTTATGGCTTTCCCAATCCCCTTGTCACCCCTCATAAGCTACATTTTTATACAACTGTCTTCGAGATTCATGGGTTCTGGGTTGTAGTTTGATAGTTTCAGGTATCCACCACCAGCTACCCCAATTCTTTAGAACCTAAAAAGGGTTGTCTAAAGTGTGCGTAAGAGTGCCCACCAGAGTGACCTCTCGGCTCCTTTTGGATTCTCTCTGCCACTGAAGCTTATTTCATTTCCTTTCACATCCCCCTTTTGGTCAAGAAGATGTTCTCCGTCCCACGATGCCAGGTCTACATTCCTCCCCGGGAGTCACATTCCACATTGCTAGGGAGATTCACTCCCCTGGGTGTCTGATCCCACGTAGGGGGGAGGGCAGCGATCCCACCTTTCAAGTTGGCTTAGCTAGAGAGATAGGGCCACATCCGAGCAACAAAGAGGCACCCGGGAGGAGGCTCCTAGGCATAACCATAGGGAGGCCTAGCCTCTCCTTTGCAGCAACCGTCTTCCCAAGGGTAAAACCTGTGGTAGAGGGCTCAACCCATCCAACCACCAGTCCCCTATGTCTGTGGTCATGTTAGCAACCATGGAGGTGGGGTAGGCGAATACCCCTGCATTCTCCACAGGCTCCTCAAGGGGGCACTGCATCTTTTTTTTTCCTTGTTTTTTTTTTTTTTAACTTTCCCTTCTTTTTTAAATCAACTGTATGAAAAAAAAGTTAAAAAGAAAACAAACATACAATAAAAGAACATTTCAAAGAGACCATAACAAGGGAGTAAGAAAAAGACAACTAACCTAAGATAACTGCTTAACTTCCAACATGTTCCTACTTTACCCCAAGAAAGTTACCTAATATAGCAACATTTCTGTGAACTTGCTCCTACTATATCCATCAGAAATTAACAGACCATAGTCATTCCTGGGCATCCCCAGAACGTTAAATAGCTTATCTGTTCCTCTTGGATTATTGTTCCCCCTTCCTTAATTGCTCTCTATTGCTAGTTCCCCTACATTCTACATTATAAACCATTTGTTTTATATTTTTCAAAGTTCACATTAGTGGTAGCATATAATATTTCTCTTTTTGTGCCTGGCTTATTTCGCTTAGCATTATGTCTACAAGGTTCATCCATGTTGTCATATGTTTCACGAGATCGTTCCTTCTTACTGCCGCGTAGTATTCCATCGTGTGTATATACAACATTTTATTTATCCACTCATCTGTTGAAGGAAATTTTGGGTTGTGTCCATCTTTTGGCAATTGTGAATAATGCTGCTATGAACATTGGCGTGCAGATATCTGTTCGTGTCACTGCTTTCCGATCTTCCGGGTATATACCGAGAAGTGCAATCGCTGGATCGAATGGTAACTCTATATCTAGTTTTCTAAGGAACTGCCAGACTGACTTCCAGAGTGGCTGAACCATTATACAGTCCCACCAACAGTGAATAAGAGTTCCAATTTCTCCACATCCCCTCCAGCATTTGTAGTTTCCTGTTTGTTTAATGGCAGCCATTCTAACCGGTGTTAGATGGTATCTCATTGTGGTCTTAATTTGCATCTCTCTAATAGCTAGTGAAGCTGAACATTTTTTCATGTGTTTCTTGGCCATTTGTATTTCCTCTTCAGAGAACTGTCTTTTCATATCTTTTGCCCATTTTATAATTGGGCTGACTGTACTATTGTCATTGAGTTGTAGGATTTCTTTATATATGCAAGATATCAGTCTTTTGTCAGATACATGGTTTCCAAAAATTTTTTCCCATTGAGTTGGCTGCCTCTTTACCTTTTTGAGAAATTCCTTTGAGGTGCAGAAACTTCTAAGCTTGAGGAGTTCCCATTTATCTATTTTCTCTTTTGTTGCTTGTGCTTTGGGTGTAAAGTTTAGGAAGTGGCCGCCTAATACAAGGTCTTGAAGATGTTTTCCTACATTATCTTCTAGGAGTTTTATGGTACTTTCTTTTATATTGAGATCTTTGGTCCATTTTGAGTTAATTTTTGTGTAGGGGGTGAGGTAGGGGTCCTCTTTCATTCTTTTGGATATGGATATCCAACTCTCCCAGCCCCATTTGTTGAAAAGACCATTATGACTCAGTTCAGTGACTTTGGGGGCCTTATCAAAGATCAGTCGGCCATAGATCTGAGGGTCTATCTCCGAATTCTCAATTCGATTCCATTGATCTATATGTCTATCTTTGTGCCAGTACCATGCTGTTTTGGCAACTGTGGCTTTATAATAAGCTTCAAAGTCAGGGAGTGTAAGTCCTCCCACTTCGTTTTTCTTTTTTAGAGTGTCTTTAGCAATTCGAGGCATCTTCCCTTTCCAAATAAATTTGATAACTAGCTTTTCCAAGTCTGCAAAGTAGGTTGTTGGAATTTTGATTGGGATTGCATTGAATCTGTAGATGAGTTTGGGTAGAATTGACATCTTAATGACATTTAGTCTTCCTATCCATGAACATGGAATATTTTTCCATCTTTTAAGGTCCCCATCTATTTCGTTTAGTAGAGTTATGTAGTTTTCTTTGTATAGGTCTTTTACATCTTTGGTTAAGTTTATTCCTAGGTACTTGATTTTTTTAGTTGCTATTGAAAATGGTATCTTTTTCTTGAGTGCCTCTTCAGTTTTTTCATTTCTAGCATATACAAACATTACTGACTTATGTGCATTAACCTTGTATCCCGCTACTTTGCTAAATTTGTTTATTAGCTCTAGTAGCTGTATCGTCGATTTCTCAGGGTTTTCTAGATATAAGATCATATCATCTGCAAACAATGACAGTTTTACTTCTTCTTTTCCAATTTGGATGCCTTTTATTTCTTTGTCTTGCTGGATTGCCCTGGCTAGCACTTCCAGCACAATGTTGAATAACAGTGGTGATAGTGGGCATCCTTGTCTTGTTCCTGATCTTACAGGGAAGGCTTTCAGTCTCTCTCCATTGAGTACTATGCTGGCTGTGGGTTTTTCATATATGCTCTTTATCATGTTGAGGAAGTTTCCTTCAATTCCTACCTTTTGAAGTGTTTTTATCAAAAAGGGATGTTGGATTTTGTCGAATGCTTTTTCAGCATCTATTGAGATGATCAATTGATTTTTCCCTTTTGACTTGTTAATGTGTTGTAATACATTGATTGATTTTCTTATGTTGAACCATCCTTGCATGCCTGGAATGAACCCCACTTGGTCATGGTGTATGATTTTTTTAATGTGTCTTTGGATTCGATTTGCAAGTATTTTGTTGAGGATTTTTGCATCTATATTCATTAGGGAGATTGGCCGGTAGTTTTCCTTTTTTGTAACATCTTTGCCTGGTTTTGGTATTAGATTGATGTTAGCCTCATAAAATGAGTTAGGTAGTGTTCCATTTTCTTCAATGTTTTGAAAGAGTTTGAGTAAGATTGGTGTCAGTTCTTTCTGGAAAGTTTGGTAGAATTCCCCTGTGAAGCCATCTGGCCCTGGGCATTTATTTGTGGGAAGATTTTTGATGACTGATTGGATCTCTTTGCTTGTGATGGGTTGGTTGAGGTCTTCTATTTCTTCTCTGGTCAGTCTATGTTGTTCATATGTTTCCAGGAAATTGTCCGTTTCCTCTACATTATCCAGTTTGTTGCCATACAGTTGTTCATAGTATCCTCTTATAATTTTTTTAATTTCTTCAGGATCTGCAGTTATGTCACCTTTTTCATTCATTATTTTGTTTATGTGGGTCTTCTCTCTTTTTGATTTTGTCAGTCTAGCTAGGGGCTTGTCAATCTTGTTGATCTTCTCAAAGAACCAACTTTTGGTGATATTTATCCTCTCTATTGTTTTTTTGTTCTCTATGTCATTTATTTCTGCTTTAATCTTTGTTATTTCTTTTCTTCTACTTGGTTTAGGATTGGTTTGCTGTTCATTTTCTACCTTCTTCAGTTGATCCATTAGTTCTTTGATTTTGGCTCTTTCTTCCTTTTTAATATATGCGTTTAGTGCTATAAATTTCCCCCTTAGCACTGCTTTTGCTGCATCCCATAGGTTTTGGTGTGTTGTGTTCTCATTTTCATTCGTCTCTATATATTTAGCAATTTCTCTTGCTATTTCTTCTTTAACCCACTGATTGTTTAGGAGTGTGTTGTTTAACCTCCAGGTATTTGTGAATTTTCTAAGTCTCTGATGGTTATTGACTTCTAATTGTATTTCATTGTGGTCAGAGAATGTGCTTTGAATAATTTCAATCTTTTTAAATTTATTGAGGCTTGTTTTATGTCCCAGCATATGATCTATTCTGGAGAAAGTTCCATGAGCACTAGAAAAGTATGTGTATCCTGGTGATTTGGGATGTAATGTCCTGTATATGTCTGTTAAATCTAATTGATTTATCAGATTGTTTAGGTTTTCAATTTCCTTATTGGTCTTCTGTCTGGTTGATCTATCTATAGGAGAGAGTGATGTGTTGAAGTCTCCCACAATTATTGTGGAAACATCAATTGCTTCCTTTAGTTTTGCCAGTGTTTCTCTCATGTATTTTGTGGCACCTTGGTTGGGTGCATAGACATTTATGATTGTTATTTCTTCTTGCTGAATTGCCCCTTTTATTAGTACGTAGTGGCCTTCTTTGTCTCTCAAAACATCCCTGCATTTGAAGTCTATTTTATCTGAGATTAATATTGCTACACCTGCTTTCTTTTGGCTGTAGCTTGCATGAAATATTTTTTTCCATCCTTTCACTTTCAGTTTCTTTGTGTCCCTGTGTCTAAGATGAGTCTCTTGTATGCAACATATTGATGGTTCATTTTTTTTGATCCATTCTGCGAATCTATATCTTTTAATTGGGGAGTTTAATCCATTTACATTCAACGTTATAACCGTGAAGGCATTTCTTGAATCAGCCATCTTATCCTTTGGTTTATGTTTGTCATATTTTTCCCCTCTGTCTATTAGTATCCTTTATTGTACCCATACCGAATCTCTTTAGTACTGAACCTTTCTCCAAGTCTCTCTGTCCTTTCTTTGTTTCTCTATCTGTAGGGCTCCCTTGAGTATCTCCAGTAGGGCAGGTCTCTTGTTAGCAAATTCTCTCAGCATTTGTTTGTCTGTGAAAAATTTAAGCTCTCCCTCAAATTTGAAGGAGAGCTTTGCTGGATAAAGTATTCTTGGCTGGAAATTTTTCTCACTCAGAATTTTAAATATATCGTCCCACTGCCTTCTTGCCTCCATGGTGGCTGCTGAGTAGTCACTACTTAGTCTTATGCTGTTTCCTTTGTATGTGGTGAATTGCTTTTCTCTTGCTGCTTTCAGAACTTGCTCCTTCTCTTCTGTGTTTGATAGTGTGATCAGTATATGTCTCGGAGTGGGTTTATTTGGATTTATTCTATTTGGAGTTCGCTGAGCATTTATGATTTGTGTATTTATGTTGTTTAGAAGATTTGGGAAGTTTTCCCCAACAATTTCTTTGAATACTCTTCCTAGACCTTTACCCTTTTCTTCCCCTTCTGGGACACCAATGATCTTATATTTGGACATTTCATATTATCTATCATATCCCTGAGGTCCATTTCGATTTTTTCAATTTTTTTCCCCATTCTTTCTTTTATGCTTTCATTTTCCATTCTGTCATCTTCGAGGTCACTGATTCATTGTTCAACTTCCTCTAATCTTGTACCATGAGTGTCCAGAATCTTTAATTTGGTCAACAGTTTCTTTAATTTCCATAAGATCATCCATTTTTTTATTTAGTCTTGCAATGTCTTCTTTATGCTCTTCTAGGGTCTTCTTGATTTCCTTTATCTCCCGTACTATGGTCTCATTGTTCATCTTTAGTTCTTTGAGTAGCTGCTCTAGGTGCTGTGTCTCTTCTGGTATTTTGATTTGCGTGCTTGGGCTTGGGTTATCCATATCATCTGGTTTTTTCATATGCTTTATAATTTTCTGTTGTTTTTGGCCTCGTGGCATTTGCTGAACTTGATAGGGTTCTTTTAGGATTTGTAGACCAATTGAAGTCCTTATGTCTAATTTATCAGATCTACAGCTTCGTGGAGTACACTTTCTCTAACTAACCAGCAGGTGGCGTCCACGAGCCACCTGTTCTCCACAAGCCAGTTCTCCCCTGCTTAGCCTTTTTGGTGAGTGGGGGAGTGAGTCTTGTGGGGTCCAATTGGTGTACCAAACTTGCGTGTGTAGTTGGTGTTGCCTGCCCTGTATATGGGGCGTGTTTCTGGGCAGTCAGGGAGGGGGGGGTGGCTGTAACAATCAAATCTCCCTGGTGATCCTAGAGTTTTAAAGCTGCTGCAATAGTCTAATCCTTCAGTTCAGTCCTGCCACAGTTTGTCTCTGCCACTGACCCACAAGTCCTTGGTATTGGCGTATGGCTCCTGAGACTTGCAAGTGGGCCCCTCTTCCAGGCCGTGCACCCCGGGTCCTCTGTTGAGGGATGACTGTGCTATGTCACAGGTGAGTGCCGTCCCCCCAGGGCAGTTCTGGGCTGCTGGGCTGTGTAGGGAGGCTCCCAGTCTGCTGAAATGATGGCTGAATGGGGCTTTGTTAATTCACACTGCTCTACCTTCCCAACTCTAGGACAATCAGCTGAGGTTGCAGGGAAGGCTAATGTCCACGCCCAGTTTTGTGGTGTGTGCCTGTTATTTGAAGCACTTCCGTCACACTGGGTTGTCTGGAGCAGTTCTGGGCTATGGGGTTGGCAATGGGCAGGAGTGTTTCCTGTCCACCAGGATGATGGCTGTGAGCGGACACCCCCCTTTCCTTGGGAAGTTGTGGTGTTTAGTGAATTTTCTCAGCCACTGGATTATTGCCTTTTGTCTCAGAGCTCTCCTAGTTCTGCTCTTCACTTGACCTGCCCAAATAGCAAGTCTTTGAGGCTTTCTGTATTGGGCTTGTTAGAGTAATTGTTTTAGAAAAAGAAAAAAGGATTAAAAAAACAAACAAACAAACAAACAAAAAAAAAACGGGCCCTCCTCAGAGATCTAATGGGTTATTGAAATGCTAAGAGACAAAGCAACCAGGGCCATTAAGGAAAGGTCCACAGGGCAGAGAGATCAGCTTTTCTTCGGGATTTGCATATGCGCCTCAGGGCCCTTCCCCTTTCTATGTTCAGCAGAACTCCAAAAATCCTCCGCTTTTATTTTGGAGTTTTTCGTGTTGTTTGTTTTCTATGCCTGTCTCCTCTCTGCTGGGCTGGCTGCTCTCAGATTCTCTGGTGTCTGGTCTCAGTCTGTCTATGGTTGGAGTTTGAATCAGTAGAATGAGTTTCCGATAAGGGCTGCCACTGCAGTTCTCCCTTCTCCTTCCCAGAGCTGACAGCCCCTCCTCCCCCAGGACTGAGCCTGGCAGGGAGGGGCGCGGGTCCCCTGGCCGCAAAAACTTACAGATTTCGCTGATCTCAGCAGTTCCACGTTTTCATGAGTGTTGTATGAAGTATGCCCAAACGCAGATTGCTCTGTGGTGTCCAGTCCACGCAGTTCCTGGCTTTCTACCTACTTTCCTGGAGGAGTAACTAAAACATACAGCTCACCAGTCTGCCATCTTGCCCCGCCTCCCGGCTGGTGTCTTCTTGCTCCCAGGTTGCGTTTCAAAATGGCGTTCTCCAAAATGTCAGCTTCAGCTTCCAATGGCCGTCTTCAAAATGTCTCTCTAACCTGCAGCCAGTGTCAGGGGTCCACCACTCCAAGCATCTCTGAGCTAAGCCAGCCAGCATCCAGGTCTGTGCCAGTATTTTTAAAGGATTCCAGTAATTAAATCAAGACCCATGCTGGATGGGCAGTGCCATACCTCCATGGAAACAATTCAATCAGAGTTATCCAGTTGGGTGGGTCACATCTCCATGGAAACAACTTAATCCAAATATTCCAACCTAATCAACACTAACATGTCTGCCCCCAAAAGATTTCATTAAAGAACATGGCATTTTGGGGGAAATAATACATCCAAACTGGCACAGCAGCCATCACAATAAATATAAATAAACTTTCCAATTTATAAGAAAAGATTATAAAATTGGTTTTTGAAAAAAAAGGATATGGTCTTGTAAAGGCAATCACTAAAACTTCAGGACAGAAGAGATGAATATAAAAGAATGATAGAATATTAAACAAATCTTAAAAAGAAAATGAAGATAGTGATACTAACACCAGGCAAAAATAGGCGTTCAGTCAAAAAGGATTATTAAAGATAAACACTGGTTCTATATTATGAAATAAAGAAAAACTAAACAGAAACATAACAATTGAAATGTCTGATATATACATTTTTAAAAAATAAACAAAAAAAATTGACTGACTAAAATAAGGGACTGACAAATTCCTAAACATAGTAGTGTATTTTAGCATACCTCTTTCATCAGATAAACAGAGAATGGAAAAACAAATAATAAGTATGATTTAATGGAAATACACACAACTCTGTTGTCGACAACTAGAGAATGCCCATTCTTTAGAAGCATACATGACACATTAACATTACTGACCAAAATATTAGAGCATTAAAATAGGTATCATATGGACTATATTCTCTGGCCATGGTACAAATCAGTGAAAACCAACAACAAAAAGAAAACAAAAGGTCAAAGAACAAATTACAATGGAAATGTAAAAATATAAATGTTTTATAATTCAATTAGTATCTATAGAAACTTGTGAGAAGCAGCTAATGTGGAATTTAGATAAAAACTTATATGCTAACTATATATAAGAAAGAAAAAATATTAAAAATTAAAGATCAATGGGTACTGTTCTAGTTTGCTAATGCTGCGGAATGCAAAACACCAGAGATGGATTGGCTTTTATAAAAAGGGGGTTTATTTGGCTACACAGTTACAGTCTTAAGGCCATAAAGTGTCCAAGGTAATACATCAGTAATCGGGTACCTTCACTGGAGGATGGCAAATAGCGTCCGGAAAACCTCTGTTAGCTGGGAAGGCATGTGGCTGGCATCTGCTCCAAAGTTCTGGTTTCAAAATGGCTTTCTCCCAGGACATTCCTCTCTAGCAAGCTTGCTCCTCTTCAAAACGTCACTCACAGCTGCACTGAGTTCCATCTCCCTGAGTCAGCACGTTTAAATGGCTCCACTGATCAAGGCCCACCCTGAATGGGTGGGGCCACGCCTCCATGGAAATATCCCATCAGTTATCCTCTACAGTTGGGTGGGGCGTATCTCCATGCAAACAACCTAATCCAAACTTTCCAACTTAATCCCCACTATTATGTCTGCCCCACAAGATTGCATCAAAGAATATGGCTTTTTCTGGGGGACATAATACATTCAAACCAGCACAGGTACTTATGTATTTAGAAGAAATACAATAAGCATGATCCCAAAGACAGCAAAAGGAAAGGTGACAGTAAAAATACTAGCAGAAAATAAAATGAAATCTAAAGCAAAGACACAATATAGGGGGTCAATTAAGCCAGAAACAGAGTCTTTGAGAAGACAATTGAGTCAAACTTTTGGCAAGATAAATCCAGAAATAAGAGAAGGCAAAAGTAAAAAGTATGCATCTAAAAGAAATACAGGTACGAGATTTAATAATAATATATTTATAACAACATATTTCAAAATTGCACAAGATGGACAAAGTAGTAGGAAAAATGTGTCTTACCAGAATCATCTTAAGAAAACACACTTATAGGAGAATAGATCTATAATCATTAAAGTAATTGAAACAATAGTTTAAATCTACAAATAAAACTCAAGTCATGTGATTTTACACTGGTATTCTTTCAAGAATCAAGGACAGTTAATCTCTATCCTATCTCTTTTCCAGATAATTAAAACAAATGGAAAATTCCCAATTAATTTTATGAGACTAGTATAACCTTGATACCAAGACTAGAAAAAAAATAAGAAAAACGTAAAATAACCTGTCTCATGAAAATATGAATATAAAAATTAGAAAATCCTTAAGAAACATTAGCAAATTGAATTCAGAAATGTATTACCCCCCCCCCATACACACACATATGGACACAGGAGCATTTATATATATATATATCATGACATCAAATTGGGTTTATCCCTGAATTGCAGGCTTGCTTTAACATCAATTTATGTAATCTATTCATATAATGATTGTATACAATAGTAATTTAAAGAAGAAAAATCATTTAAATAACATAATAGATGAAGATTAATCATTTGGTAAAATTCAATACTCTAAAAATGATATTAAATATTAAATTCTTAACAACTAGAAATTGAAGAAAATTTCCATAATTTCATAAATGGTATCTATGAAATATTATAGCATGCATAAGCTTTTATAGTGATGCTTAGATTTCTTTTCAAGTTAGGAACAAGACAAGGACATTTGCTTTCAGTAATTCCATTTGCAATTTTTCAGAGGTACTGGCCAATGTAATATAAAAAATTTTAAATATGACATTCAGAGTATAACGGAGGAAATATAATCAGTCTGAGACATTATGACATTATACATTTTTCTGAAAAGTGTGTTCAAAAAATTGCTAGACTAACAAGGAAGTTTAGCAAAAAATTGCTTGATAAAAGATAAAAAAATTAATCACAAGTTTCTAATAATGGCAGAGTTGCTTGCATTGGACTAACCATTCTTCTTAAAACAACCATAAGTTCTTGACAAAATTTTTAAACTTTTGAAGAGAGATGAAAAGCAGGAAAATCTGGAGCAAACTCTAAATTTGAAAGGGGACCTGCCCTTGCTAATGCTAGCATTTTTCTGATTTTTACCCTTAGTCACTCCCTTGCTTTCTTTATGCAGTATTGAGGACTAAATTGGAAAGTTGTGGCCTCCCTACTCTTGGACTATTTCTGATTGAAGGACCTGTTGTTTATTTCAGGCTACTTGTCTGTGCCAGTTTGGATGTATTATATTGCCCAAAACTCCATGTTCTTTGACCCAATCTTGTGGGGGCAGACGTATTAGTGTTGATTACATTGGAATCCTTTGATTGAGTGTTTCCATGGAGATGTGACTCAAGCAACTGTGGGAGAGACATTTGATTGGATAATGTCCATGGAGGTGTTACCCCACCCATTCCGGGTAGGTCTTAACTGAATCACTGGAGTCCTATAAAAGAGTTCACAGACAGATGGAGGTGCTGCAGCCAAGAGGGACACTTTGAAGAACACACAGGAGCTGCAAGCTGAGCTGGAACACAACCTGGGATCAGCAGACACCAGCCACATGCCTTCCCAGCTAACAGAGGTTTTCTGGATGCCATTGGCCTTCCTTCAGTGAAGGTATACTTGTGTTGATGCCTTCATCTGGACATTTTCATGGCCTTCAGACTGTAACTATGTAACCAAATAAATCCCCTTTATAAAAGCCAATCCATTTCTGGTGTTTTGCATAACAGCAGCGTTAGCAAACCAGAACATTGTCTATACCTTGAAATCTCAGCTTTATGATGCATTCAAGAACAGTTATAATTGTGTAGTTTTTTATCCAGCTTTTTCTTGTTGTTAGAATAAAAGCACTAGTCTTTCCCACTTTCTACAATCTGCGCAGAAGCATATCTACTACCCACCCAACACCCTTTAGCAAAGCTGTGTCCAGGAGTAAGCTGGGTGATTTCTCCAAGCTTCCATTTGGAGGTCAGATTTCAGGTGTTAGCAGAAAGATTGGCCACAAAAATTTAAACAGAAAGGAAGGAAGTTTTTAGCTGGGGTTCATTCATATTCATTTCTGTGAAGTAGACCATTGTATAAATTTAACAAATTTGGCCCATTCCATATTTGTTGGACATTTGTGTTTCCATTGGCCAATGCAAAATAAGGCAGCCAAGAATATTAAAAACATGTCTTTTAATAAACATGTAGTTCTGTTGAGTCTGAACCTAGATGTGAAATTGCCGATCTTAGGGAATACGTACATTCAACTTCAATATATAATGTTAAATAGTTTTCAAAAGTCCTTGTACCAATCTTCCTTCAACCATCTATGGCAAATCCACTTCACCCTAATTCTCCACATTACATGGTTTTTGTGAGACTTCATAATTTTAAAGCATTCTAGTAAGGGTAGAAGGATCTCATGATTACAAGTTGCATTTTCCTTATGATACATGTGGTTGAGGACTTTTTCATATATTCATTGGCCACTTGGATATTTTATTTTCTTACAGTGCCAGTTAATATCTCTCATCCACTTTTCTATTGGTTTGTCTATCTTCTTCTTATCAGTCGTATTTGTAGCAAATATTTTCTCCCTCTCTTGTCTCACTCTCTTAATGCTATCTTTTGATGAACAGGATTTTTTGTCAGCAGTTTTTCTGAGCTATTTCACACACCATACAATTCATCCAAAAAAGTATATATTCAATGGTTTTTAGTATGTTCAGAATTGGGCAACCATCTCCACAATCAATTTTAGAACATTTTCCTTACCCCAGAAAGAAGCCCATATCCTTTAGCCATCCCCCTCTTATTTCCTCACCCTCCCCCCACCAAATCGCCCTGCAGCTCTAGGCAATCATGAATCTATTTTCTGTTTCTATAGATTTGCCTATTGTAGATATTTCATGTGTAAGGAATCATAACATAATACAGGTTCTTTGTGACTGGTTTATTTTAATTAGCATAAATATATATATTATATCTTTATATTTTATATTTCTTTATATATATAGGAGATGTAGGTTTACAGAAAAATCATGCAGAAAATACAGTTTCTGTATATTTCTTATTGCACATGCATTTTTCCCTGTTACAATGAACAGGATTTTAATGTACTGCCACTAGTGTCCTGTTTGAAAAATGTTTCTCTATACCCAAAGTCCTCAAAAGATTTTGCTATATACTCTTCTAGAAGTTTACTCTTTTAACTTTCACATTAATATCTACAAACTATGTGTAACTGAGTTGTATGTCTTTTGTAAGGTAGGCTTCAACATTCTTCGTTCTCATGTAGATATCCAATTGACCCATTACTATTTATTGAAAAGACAATCCTTTCCTATGACTCTTTGGTATTACCTTTGTCATAAATCAAGTGTCCACATATGTGAAGATTATTTTATGGGCTCTCTCATCTGTTCCCTACTATTTGACAATTCTTGAATTAATACTTCACTGGCTTACTGTTTTTAAGTTTAGATATCCAGTAATATAAGTTCTCCCACAAAATTCTTCCCTGTCAAGACTATCTTGGCTACTCCTATTCTTTGTACTTCTATGTAAATTTTAGACTCAATGTGTCAGGTTACATTTTTGAAAAGCTTCTGGGACTTTTTTTGGCTGATTTTAAGGATTTTTCCTTTAATTTAGGAGAACTTTTCTATTATGCTTCCATGGGTTATATTTTAAATCTTCTTGCTTTGTGTCTATTGTGTTTCTTAAAGCTGTTTTTAATCAGTTTGGGAAAATTTTTACCCTTTTCTCTTCAAATATTGATTCTCCCCGCCAGTTCTCTTTCCTCTACTAATGGACCATCATTTGCATAAATGTTAAGCCTTTTCATTCTGTTCCCATATGTCTTTTGTTTATTTCCAACTTTTTTTTCTCTTGATACTTCAGTTCAGTAATCACACTTTCATCAATACCTGATCAGTTTTTTAACTCATTCGTTGAAATCTAAAGTTTAATTATTGTGTTTCAGCTATAAAATTTCCTTCAAATTTCTTTTTATACATTTTCATTCTCTAGTGAAATTCTTCATCTTTTTTTCTATTCTCTTACATATCTTAATCACAGTTATTTTGTTTTAACATCCCTGTCTGATAACTCCATTTATGTATCTCCTGTGAGTCTGTTTCTGCTGTTTGTTTTTTCTATCAGGTTTTACACATTTGGATATATTTCTTGGTGTGTGGAGATATTGCATGAACATTTTTGGATAATTTCAGGAGAAGAATAATGCTATCTTTCTCTACAAAGGATTTATTTTTGCTTCAGTCAGATAATTAGTGTGAGACAAATTACCTTTATGTGATCTGGGTTTGAATTAATTTGAAGCTTCAGTCTTTGTAAATTCTGTTCCATTTCTGTTTCTGATTAGCAATTATTCCTACACTGTAGCCTTTCAGTTATCCCTAATGAAATTCAGTTTTACTATGATCCCTTCTCCTTGGAGGATGTGATCTCTAACTATTGATGCATCTCCAGCTCCATTAGACCTCCTAAAGCTCTGCTTAGCCTCTTTGTCTTTTTCTACCTGGCTTCTCCTCCTCTGTCTGTATTACACTCATCTTCTTGAGTTCTAGACCAATGCCTATGACTTGGCAAATGCTTTGAGGCAACAAGCTATACAGTATCAAATGTTGGTCTTATTTCAGTTGCTCACTTTTCTCCCAGATTTTGGCTTATTTGGTTCTCACTACTTTATCAGCTCTTCAACTCTTTCCAGTTTTTCTAGTAGTTTGTTTTATTTGAGGGTTTGTTATAGTAATAATAACTTACATAATAGTGGATGAAGCTGGGGAACTAGGCATCCAAAGGGAGAAGTTGGAGAATCAGAAAAAAGACAGCAACAAGCTCCCCAGAAGCTAGGCACATTCAGCTGCTGGAGTAAGAACACAAAGATGTGCTGGTAGAGGGACCTAGGGAAGGTTATTCCTTCTGGATCTGGTGGGGAGCTTAGGATCATGACTGGTCATCATGGCCAGCAATCACAAAGAATAGCTAGACATTGTGAGGGAAAGAAAAGACAAGCTAGAATCCTCCAACATATTTATTTGTCTCTCACCACATATAATCATGATGACTTTCAAAGCAAAATGGAGCTATTTCACTTCTATCTTCCAAATCTCATGGAAATTTCTCTTTTATAAGAGGGATTCTAGAAACACAGTCTTGGCCTAGCTAAGTTGACACAGTACAAAACCTTCACAGGATATGACAAAGAGGAAACCAAACAGCTGGTAACTATACTAAAAGGTGCTAAACTTCACATTTACTAAAAAAAAACTCCGCAATTTGAAAACACAATGAGATAGTATTTTACACGCATCTGATTAGGTAAAATTAAAAGTGTTAATGGGGATCATAAATTCCTTGCAGAGTATAAATTGGGTCAGCTACATTAGAAAGAACTTTGGAATATCAAATATAATTGAAGAGGTATATACCTTTCAACCCAGTTATTCTACTTCTAGATATACACTATTCACATGTGTACACAAAGAGGACCTTAGCAAAATGTTCATAGCTGTCTTGGTTTTAACACTAAAGAATTGTTAATAAAAATTTACACACACACACACAAATTAAATGTCTGTTGGTGGGACTATAGATAAGCTGCCATATCTTCATATACCAGACAGACAATTAAGAGTAGTTAAAAGAAAGAACTATAACTAAATGTGCAAATATGGATAAATCTCAAAAACAACATTGAAAAGCAAGCTGCTAAAGAGTATATAGAGATAACAGCATTTTTATAATTTTTAAAACATGCAAAATAACACTATATGTATTTATGGCACTCATGCATATGTATTAGAAAGATAAAACATTCAAAGAGTGATACCAAATTCAGAGGAATGCAAAAAGGAGAGTTAACAGGAGGCTTCAATTGTATTTGTAATGATTTATTTTTTATGCTTGGTGTTGGTTGCATGAAGGTTTGTGTTATTATTCTCAATACTTTGGGGTTTTTTGGTCTCTCTGAATTTATTTCTTAATTGCTGCAGAAAGAAACTTGACCTTACCAGGTATATTTCATTTTATCTGCCCACAGAAAAAGTCAGTCTTCTTTTCCTACTCCATAGGCCGGAGCGTCTTACAATCTTTCATTCATTTTTTCCTTTATTCAGTTTTTTTCTTCTTATTGAAAATTAAACATAGTTGTTGGAGATTTCTTAAGACTGAGCTCTATTTTTTAATTGTACAATACTTCTGTTTTGTGACTTTTACATTATTAAATAAATTTGGTTAAATTTGATATATTTTTCTCTACTCAGATGTGTCTTATTTTAGAACTGATTTAAATGAAAAGAAGGTGATATTTACTCAAAAAGATTTAAAGGATTTTTACCTAATATTAAAGAATTAGTCATAAAAATTTAATTAAAATATTAAAAATGGATAATATTTAACTCACTGGAATTCTGGCTAAGGACTGGGAAGGCAGGCAACCCTGACAGGTCTACTCCCCTTTCTCATTTGAAGAAGGGGGCCATGATGCAGAAGAGGGGAACCAGCGGAGGAAGTCCAGGCTTTGAAAGATAAGAAAATGGAAAGGGAGAAATAAGGAGCTAGCAAGATGGCAGAATATGGTGAATTGTGTGAAGTGGTCCTTCCTCATAGCCCTTCAAGTATTCATTAAGTTCACTTAACCACAAAATGTTGATTGAGATTGAATTTTTCAGGAAACAGTGAGAGAGGTGATATTCACTTCAGGGTTTGACATGGCAAGGAATTATAATGGCATACATGGACAGGAGCTATAGATATAAATATAAATATATACACACACATACACACACACACACACACACACACATATTACTTCTCACTGTTTGTGCTAAGGAGGTAACCTGGGCCAATAGAAACAGCACAGGCTTGCTCATTAGCTACTAATGAACTTTGTGATTTGGTGCATTCAGCTTCCACACACCACGTTCTCCTCATTTGTAAAATGATGGTTTAGCAAGGGGATTTTCATGGTTGTCATCTAGTTCTAATACTCAATGTTCAATATTAACACTACAGTATTAAATCAGAGCATGTGGAATCAAAGGCTAAAGTAAAGTGATTGACAAGAGAGAGAAACAAGCTGAAGAGAGAATTTCTCCTGCCAAATTCACTCAGCAACAAGAACTCAACAATAACTTCTAATATAATTGAAAATGAGGGAATCCTCCCAGTCTCTTCATTCATTCATTCATTCATTCATTCATGAGAAGTTAAAGAACACCTACTATGTGCCAGGCATTGTAGGAGGTGCCAGAAATACAGAAATAAGTTAAGTATCTGCCTTCTATGTGTAGTTATGATCACTGTGAAAAGGACTGTCTTATGTGATGCATTGATATGGGCATTCACACACATCTCTAGATGAGACGCTGAGGAAAGAAGCACTTTTCTGGGGATGAGGGACTCTATTTTTAGTTTGGGATGAGAAGAGGTATTTATCTATTATACACTGTTTCTCAGTTTTCTCATCTGTAAAGTGGGGATAATTTTAGTATCCATCTTAAAGAATATTGTGAGTGTTTAATAATATAATGAATAGGTAAAATGAATAGTGAGTTTTCAATAAATATTAGATACTATTTTTTTTTTTTAATTTCAAAAAGGGGACGATATATTTTAGTGGCTGTGAGCTGGGTCTTTGGAGTTGAACAGACCAGATTTGAAATCAACTTTGTCAATTACTGTGTGCTCTCAAGCCATTTCTTAAACTTTAAGTATAACCTTTTATATAAAGTGGAAATTATGACTGTTTTTTACCTTTTGGTTTGTTGAGATGATAAAATTAAGAAAATACATGTAAAGTACTTATCAAAATGCTAGACCAATACTCAGTGCTTAATAAATGCTAGAAAGGACTAGAGACATCACAGAATATGACCTCATAAGCAACATGTACACACATGAATTATGTTACATAGTGTTGTAGGTGAGGTGTCTTAGAAGTAGGGCCTACACGGGGATTCTTGTCTAAGTAATTCATTGGGGAAGTACTTGCAAGAGAAGGAGATAGGATAGCATTGGGGAAGAAACTTATCAAGAATGTAGTCTCAGTTGGACACTAGCGTTACTCCGATCTCTTGGGGAAATTCTAAAGCACAAATTGCATCACAGAGTTAGTTTCATCTTAAGGCAAAAGCAGGCCAGCCACGGTACAACTGTGTGAGTCAGTCAATGGCCATTATCTTTGGGGAAAGCAGAGGGGAAAGTAGCCTCCTAAGAAGGTAACTCCCTGTTGAAGAGCAATTCTCTGGAGAAAGGACAACCGAGGCTCTGCAGCCTTATACCCATTCCTAGTGTCACTACTAATTCTTGTAATCTTGCTGGCTTCCCTCTTCAGCCAAGGCTTACTTTCTCTCTTACTCATGGTATTCCAAGTGCCTCAGCAAATGGGCAGTGTTGGAGGCAATCATTGATAGTTATTATATAAACTGAACTGAAAAAATTCCCTCTTTCTATGTCTTAGCTATGACCAGAAGAAATAAGTTCTTTTCTAATTTTCAAAGTCATGAACACAGCAGCTGTGTGATAAGAACAGATGGGTGTAGGGCATCTCAATGGGTTACCAACATCATTCACTACACAGAGAAAGGTGAAGATACACATAAAAGGTCCTAGATGTACTATTGTTAATGAAATTGGCTGTTCAATTTGTCTCTTAGTTTCAAAGAATTCAAGGAAAATAGGCATTAAAGTTCTTCTTGATTTATGAAAGTCATACATTGGATGTCTTCTGTTAGGCCCTCCAGAGCCATTCTATACTTTTTTCTGCTTTGCTGAATGTATGAACTGCATCAAATATTCTTTTGACATTTGCCTTCTGGGTGGATCACATCAATGGGTTAGCACTGGAAAGAGATCAGATAGTGAGAAGAACTCCATTTCTTTCTTTCTGTAGAAACCCTTTCTCTGCTCTCCTCATCCATATGGAATAATAACATAGCTGTTGAAAGTTCATTAGTCTAAAATGTCTTTCAGAGAAAGACTGACTCCAAATCTCCAAAGAAAGGAATCTGATTGGGGAAGATGGTATCATGTGCCTAATCTTGATCCACTGAACTATGGCTTAGAGATGGGGTCATGTAGAATCATGTGGATTGAAACGAGACTTCTGAACAGATAAAAATTCCAGTATATGCCCAGTGACTTCCAAAACTGGGCAGTGGTCCTAACCACAGGTACCTAGACAGATCTTAATTCAGAGTTGAGTCAGTGTTATTTTATGTCTTAGGAATATTTTCACTTTAGTCTAATCATAATTGGATTGAATACTATATACTGTGATTTAAGAATTTCATTTAATATAAGGGACATTATTTGAGGACTGGAAATGGTGATGGAGTGAGGCCATCTGTCCATGAAATCAAGTTTCCTTCTGAGGGTCTTTGCTTGTCATCTGACCTTGGAGTCTTCTCTTTCCTGTCACTTTCACTACTTTCCTCCTAGTTTTTCCTTGGAGCACTCTTTAATAAATTACTTTTCTAAGAATCTTCATCTTGGTGTCTACATCTGGGAACCCTAATCCTAGATATCTACCTGCCCATTAGAATTACCTAGGAAGTTACTATATTTGGGGGAACAGAAAATCTTAGCCCAGACCATAAAGGAGGAAAGCAAAGTAAATGTTTAACCTAGAAATTAAATAAGAAACTTCATCTTTTAATGAATACATGATGTATTGTGGTGTGTGTGTGTACACACACGCACAAGAGAGAGACAAAGTCAGAGAGTCAAAAGTATGGATGCATAAAGAGACTTTCATTCATGATATTTAGAGTAACTGATGACCTTGAATTTAAAAAAATACACATTCTGCGACTAACAAAGTGAGAAGGAAAAAAAAATATGTTTTCCTCATGAAGTAGTAGTGACACTGGGAATCTGGTATAGGATCCAGGGATCAGGGAAGTAGCTGTAAAACATTGAAACCAGTCCACATGGAGTATGTGTGATTCAGTCCAGGAGAGGCCATGCATTAAGGACAGAAGGCAAAGTTCAATCCAAGAAGCAGATTAGGAGCCATAAGTCATTCCAGGAGTCTTGCGGCATGTGAAACAGAGACAAGACACTTATTGGGAGTCAATCTGTAGCATGGAGGTCCTGTAGGGTTATTTGGCTATTTAGAAATGCTGATTGGCATTATTGGTATTTATCAATATTTGGTTTCATTATAATTTTGGATATGTGGGAGGATCACATACCTCCAACCCCTTAAAATTAGGTATGGCTGAATGAAGAGTTCTGGTCAATGAAATGTGAGTTTAGTCATGAGTGACACGTTCAATGGAAGCATTTGATTGCTGGATCTCACCCTCTCCTTCCCTGCCGTGGTGACTATGGAAACACATGTTGATGTGGGGGGAAGGGGGGCCTATGATTGAAGCAGTCTGGAATGCTGAGTCAGAACATGGAGGACGGTGGCCCTGGAGAGTTGCCCAGACCTGCATTGGACTTGACGTGAGTAAGAAATAAACTTTGGTTAAGCCACTTAGAGTTTTGCTTTTTACTGCAGCATAGCCTACAGTCTGCCTGATGGTGACAGGGAACAGGTACAGAGAATAGTCAATTAATAGCTCCAAAATTTAGCAAGATTCCCTAGCTAAGATCTCTCTATGTCTCTCTCAATACATATACTGGTTTACCCTTTTCTAATTTTTGGCATTGGGCATGCTTTAGAAACAGCTAGGATGGGGCAAGGATGGGAGCATGGCATGGCCATTTTTTGAATGAAGAAAAGGATTTCCATAAGCACCAGAATTAGAGGGTGCTTAAAATCTATAGAGGATGTGGAATAACAATTTTAGCTGCTTCGTGGAATCTAATCTCTCTTTCTACCTTCCAAGTGATTTAGCAAAGGGTCTTTTGATTTTAGGCTCAAATGAGCTCTAGAAGTCAGGCTTATTATTAGGGTATAGAGGGGTCTCATATAAATTCACTGGCCATCAGGTATTCTTTAGCTCCATGTTCACCACCCTATGGTGGCAGCAGTTGCTCCTATAAATTGATGGTCTCACATAGGTGATATGGGTGGGGTATTCTATCTAAAACAGGGGCATGGGTGGAACTATTTCCCCAGTTAACCAGATTTCTTTTAGCTAGACATCAGGCACACCCTGAAAGGGAGTGGGAAAGTCTTTTGAGGAGCTGCTTCTAAACAACCATAACTCAGATCCTGCCTACTTCCTCCCTGAAAATTGCTGATGTCTGCCTAACTTATCACCAGGGAATAATTTAAATATTGTAAACAATAGAACCCTTCATGTATTAGGAAAAAGAAGAGCTATGAGTAATATTGTGCCCTCCCTTGGACGTACACATGTGATTCTTACAGAGGGGATGTGTGAAAGACATACATCATGCTAAAAACTGGATTCCCGAATTCCCATTCCATTTCTCATCTCAAAGGCCTGAGTCAATTGTTTTTACCCTATGAAAGTCGATTTTTTAACCTAAAAAAATCTAAACATGAAAGTTTAATTTTTCCCTTAAGTATTTTGAAATGTTTGTTTCAACTATTGGAAAAATCAGAAAAATAAACCTGGGCTAGCATTGCAATGTAATATTTCAGCAAACATTTATTAAGCATCTATGCAGCTATGCATGTGCTACGCTGCAACTGAATTTCAGAACAAACCAGAGAAAGTCCCTGCTCTCAGGGAGCACATATAGTAGCAGGGAGACAGACAACTAAACCTATCACACACATAACAGACACACACACAATGTTAAGTAGTTATAAACATTAAAAAGGAACTAAACCAGTGTCAGGAGACAGAGTGATGAGGTGCTATTTTAGATAGATATACAAGACTACCTTGCCAGTATCACCAGTGATCTCCCATTTTGTCAATTCTCAGTTGTCATTTTATTCAACCTCTGATGGTTTAAAGGTGTAGGTACCCCAGAAAAGATTATGTTCTTTTAATCTATTCCTGTAGGTGTAGACCTACTGTAGGTGGGACCTTTTGATTAGGTTATTTCAGATGAGATGTGACTCACCTCATTCAGTGTAAGTCTTAATCCTCTTACTGGAGTCCTTTATAAAAGGATAAAAAACAGAAAAACACCCCAGAGAAGCTGAAAGAGGACACAGTGAAAACAGAGGAAGCCACTGAAGCCAGAAGCTGGAAGCAATGAAACCTGGGAGACAGAGACCAGCAGATATCACCATGTACCTAGCCATGTGACAGAGGAGCTGGAAATCGCCAGTAGTTGGTCTTTGGTGAGAAAGCATCACCTATTGGTGCCTTAATTTTGTCATTTTTCATGGCCTCAGAACTTAACTTGTAAGTTAATAAACCCCCATTGTAAAAGCCAACCCATTTCTGGTATATTGCATTTCATCAGCTTTAGCAAACCAAAACACAACCCATCAGCATTGTTACCATATTCACTTCATTTGCTTGACCTTGGAGACATTAGCTTTTCATCCCAGAAGCTCCTCCTTTCATTCTCCCTTGCTGCTTCTGCCTCTTCTCCGTGCCCTCTAACTGAAATATAGCACTAAGTTGCTTTTGACTCTCACTTATATAAATCACCAACCTGGTCTTCTACCTTCTAGTGTAGACTCACATATCCAACTGCCTACATATGCAACTGCCCACAAGCCATCTCCACCCCCATGTATAATAATGCATCTGAATGCTAACATTTCTAAAATCAATTTTAGAAATATTTTCCCCACCAAATATGCTCTCCATTTTCAATGTTCCTTTCTCAAAAAATGGTAACTCCTATCTTTCATTTGCTCAGACCCAAAACCTTTCTTGACTCCTCCTTTGTATTTTCCCATATCCTGTATCCAATCCATCAGCAAATTCTGTTAGTTTTACTTTCAAAATATATTTGGACTCAGATATTTCTCAACACTTCCTTCTAAAGTATATAGTCAAAACCATCCGTATTACGAGCTTGGATTATGACAACAGTTTCTTAACCACTCTTGCGATTTGTACCCTGTTCCCTACCTACCACTGTGTCCAAATATGGTTCTTTCAAAACACTCATCTGTTTTTTAAAACATGACATATCATTTTTCTGATAAAATCCCTTCCAACTCACCAAGAATAAAATTCAGAGTCTTTTCTATGGCCAACAAGGCCCTATATGATTCGAGTTCTCATAATCTCACTGACCTCTTCTCTTACTATGGTCTCTCTAATTCACTCTTCTCCAGTTACACCAGCTTCCTTTGGTAGTTCTTTAAATATGACAAGTAGACTCTTACTTTAGGGTCTTTGCACATGCTGTTCCTTTTATCTGGAACTCTCTTCTTCCAGTTAGCTGTATAGATATAGCCTTTAATTCATTTGAATCTCTGTTCAAATATCATCTTCTCAGGGAAGTCTTTCTTAAAAAAAAATCAAAAACAAAATAGCAGCCCTTCTTTCGTTTCTTTCAGTCTCTTTCACACTGCACATTATTTTTATGCTTATCATTTAGTACCATGTGACATGCCACGTACATATGTGTGTAATTGTTATTGTTATTTTCTATCATTTGTCTCTCCTCACTGGACTGTAAGTTTTATGTGAGCAGGGACTTTGTTTTGTTTGTGCTATATTCCAAGTGCATGAAATGTGCCTGGTGCATGGTAAGTGCTTAATATCTATTGAATATACCTCTTCCAGTGTTTTGGCTTGCTAAAGTTGCCGGAATGCAATATACAGAAATGAGTTGGCTTTTTCAATGGGGATTTATTAGGTTGCAAATTTACAGTTCTAAGCCCATGAAAAGTCCAAATGAAGGCAACAAGAGGAAGATACCTTCTCTGAGGAAAGGCTGCTGGCATCTGGGGTTCTTCTGTCACATGGGAAGGCACATGGTGATGTCTGCTACTCCTTCTTTCCTGTGTTCTGGTTTCAGTGGCTCTCTCCAAATGTCTCTGGGTGTTTTTTCTCTCTTATCCTCATAAAGGACCCCAGTAAAGGGATTAAGACCCGCCCTGGATGGACTGGGTCACATCTCAATTGAACCAAAAGGTCCCACCCACTATAGGTCTGCCCCCACAGGGTTGAATTAGAAAAACATGGTCTTTTGTGGGGTACATAACAGCTCCAAACTAGCACATCCAGTAACCATGAATCCTAGCAAAATAAATCCTCACTAATTAAAAGTGAACAGAAAGATGGCTAATCTGAGTGCAAGACTCATCTAAATATTTACCTGCAAATTCATAAATTTTCAATTAATGGGCAAAATTTGTTGACAGTAAAAGCAAAAGCCTCTGCTGACTTTGTTGAGTGAAACTTATTCCTAATTACTATGTTGATTTTGTATATGTAAATGTGATAAACTTTCTCCTAAATTAATTTACCATGTCTACTATAAGCTGGGGGTAACTTAACTGGATTAATAAGCCTATTGTTGTTATTGTTGAAGTTGTTTTCAAAGCACTTAAGCTCATTTCAGCTCATTTCAGGTCAAATATTCTGAAATCCTGAAATTAAAAAAATACAAAATAAAGTTTTACTGCATATTTCTTGGATTTTCAATATAATAGCATATATATAGCTATTTTAAATGTGAATATTTGTGAATTGGCACCATTACTCTATTAATAATTTCAAAAGAAAAAATAAAATTAAAATTCAAACTATCTAGGAGCAAGCAACTTGTGACCTGTTCTATGGAATTTGGATTTGCCAATCCCCACAGTTGTATGAGCCAATTCCTATAATAAGTCTCTTAATACTTACATTTGCTTAAGTGTGTGTGTGTGTGTGTGTGTGTGCGTGTGTCCTGTCAGTTCTGTTTCTTTGGAGAAACCCTGACTAATAAAAGCAGGGACTGTTGTACTTAGTTTAGTGCCTCAACTAATAGACATTAATGCATTTTTAAAAATTCACTCAGCAAAATTTGTTGAGCACTTTCTCTGTGCCCAGCACTGGGATATGAGAAAAAATACAAAAATAAACAACAACAACAAAAATGTGTTTATTAAACCCAAATGGATAATGACCACTTTGATAGTTTTGCCAAATTTTACATAAAATATACCCTCTCCTTAGAAAGTTTATCATATACTTCCAAAAGTTATAGTGGAACCCTGATTGAAAAATTAAATTTATTCCTGAATATATTTGGCATATCTAATTTTTATGTTACTTGAGAAATAAGTTTTCTCAGTTGGGTAAAACTGACTTCTGAAAAAGCCAAGGCTAAACAGAATTTCAAGAGCCATGCAAATGATAAACAATGAAGAGCACTTTTAGTTTAGTCCTCAAATAAAATCTATGTTGAATAATATATTTCATAGAGCTTCTTAGTGAGCAGGGTAGAATTCTACATTGTTAGAAGTGAATGCCACTGGAGTCAGCTTTAAGATAATAAATCAAACTTTCATACACATTCATGGCCCCATCAGGACTGGCTGTCTTCTCTGCAGGCTCTTCAGCATTATGCTCGACCAACTCCAGTGAGAATAGCTCAAACATGCCGCTGTCTACCATCAACTACTCAGAACAAAGTGCATGCCTCAGATGAGCTATAATCAGAAGTTATTATTCAATTCATAATGTCAAAATGATAGTAAATTCATTCAAGAACTAATGGAAAGTCCAAATTTTCAAAAGCAGGTTATTCTCAAAATAGGATATAAAATATATCTTTCTTTTTTAAAAAAATAAAGACTCTGGTCTAGCAGAGCATTAAATAGCAAACTAAAATGTTAATTTACTTTGATTTGCACCAGTGGAGGTAAGCTATGATGTGGTGCATTTAAATGCACAGATAACTTCAAATCTTCAATATTTTACCTTTTTCCACACATATTTATCTTCATAATTAGTTTTGATGAAACTAATAGTAAAATTAGCTTCATTCTGCAATGGCTAGAGGATGTAGCACTTTGCACTTAAATGTTTGCAAAAATAATATGTGTATAATTCTTATATAACAAGACTAAAGTTCCCTGAATGAAGGGACTAAATCTTTGACTCCTCCTTTACTCTATGCATTTATGCATCATCTAGCATAGTGCTTTGGACAGGTGTTCAAAACACAACTGGTAAATGAATAATTCATTTACAGAAAATTAAGATTTGATGTTCATGAATTAAAAGAGGTAAGAATACTTTAAGTCTTCTGGTAGTTCTGTTACATAATAGTAAGACAATAATTTTGAATTTTACTAAAGATTTCACTTTTTGAACTAACATAATTAAATAACTTTTGTATATTGATTTGGCAGTACTAGATACTATAACAAACACATCCCCAAATTTTAATGGAGTAATACAGTAAAAGTTTATTTTTTGTTGATGTAAAAGTTGAATACAGTCTTTCCTAGTTGGTGGGCAACATTCCTCTATGTGGTGCTTTGGGGACAAAACTTTTTCAATCTGATAGTTTTGTCTATCTCCAGGCCTTGGAAGCTTCTTTATTAAGCTAAAGATGGGGACGGATAGACTGCGGAATGCATATCTTCTGCTTAAATGTCTTGAACCACATGTGACAAAACAATCTACAATCCATTGACCAGAACTAATCAATGGAGGCAAGCAGGTACAGGCTGGGAAATGAAATCCCTCCCCAGGCAGATGCTTCATTGAGAGAACTCTACACTGGGAAAGAGGAAAACAAATTACTATAGATAGCAATTTGTCTTTTGCCAAGTTTTGTATTTTTTTTCTTTGCTTTCTTCATAAGCAGAGGACAATGTCAAAGTCAACATCCAGAAATTGAAGAAACTCCTTGAAAATGTAAATTCCAGTTGTAAGATAACCTCATGCAAGTGGTAATATATACAAGGATTGCTTGGACAGTCTAACAGGATAAAATGTGGTAGTAGCAGAGAGAACATCTGAAAGAACATCTGATTAAAATGATGATTTGGTTGTTTGTTTCAGTAGGCCAAGTATATGATTGTGCTGGTTTGAATGTATTATATCCCCCAGAAAAAGCCATATTCTTTAATGAAATCTTGTGGGCCAGACATATTAGTGGGGATTAAGTTGGAATGTTAGGATTAGGTTGTTTGCATGGAAATGTGCCCCACCTAACTGTAGGTGATAACTCTGATGAGATATTTCCATGGAGGCATGGCCCCACCCATTCAGGGTGGGCCTTGATCAGTGGAGCCATATAAATGAGCTGACAAACAGAAGGAACTCAGTGGAGCCATGAGTGACATTTTGAAGAGGAGCTACAGCCAAGAGGGACACTTTGAAGAAAGCACAGGAGCTGCAGATGAGAGACATTTTGAAGACGGCCATTGAAAGCAGATTCTTGCTCCAGAGAAGCCAAGAGAGGACAAATATCCCAGGTGCAACTAAGAGTGACATTTTTGAGGAACTGCAGCCTAGAGAGGAATGTCCTGGGAGAAAGCCATTTTGAAACCAGAACTTTGGAGCAGACGCCAGCCACGTGCCTTCCCAAATAACAGAGGTTTTCTGGATGCCATTGGCCATCCTCCAGTGAAGGTATCCAACTGCTGATGTGTTACCTTGGACACTTTATGGCCTTAAGACTGTAACTGTGTAACCAAATAAACCCCCTTTTATAAAAGCCAATCCATCTCTGGTGTTTTGCATTCTGGCAGCGTTAGCAAACTAGAACAATGATCATAACTGGTCACTACTTAATATGCTTCTGTCTAGTTTTCCTTAGAGCAGGATCTGATTTAGTTGAAGAAGATGTGCTTCTATGCTGCAACAGTTATGGAGCCATGCACACAAATTAAAAGTATCTGATGATACTAAGATGTGTTCTAAAGTTATTATGAGTCATACTGTTTTTTTTCCCACACATACTTCAAGTGGGAGGTGTCCTATTTAGTTGTAGGGGACTGAAGGGTGTGCCTGAAAGGTGTGTCTTTACTTCTTATCTGTATCAGAAAACTTTTCAACGGTGCTCACAGTTTAAACCTTCCGATTTTTGTTCAAAGGCATTTTTCCTCCATCTAGTGAAAAGTTGGTGCACATAACAGGGGGAACTGCATCTCTGCTTGTAACACGTGAGAGAGAACTTCTTGGCCTTGGAAGTGAGCATCTCTGGACGGTTTCCTGCCCTTTCCTCAAGCCAGCCCTCTTCTCTCCCAGGTCTTGGCATCCCTTCCCTCACTATGTGCCACCTGGCCAGAGACCAACTCCCCAAATCTGCCCCAGCAACTAGCTCTGAGCGTGCTCAGGCTCTTTTTAAAATCCCATATTGAGGAGATACATATACGGCCTCTCAGATTGCATATTTTCTCTTCTCTCAGAGTTTTACTGCACTCTGGGCTTTACTGAGGGCACGGAATATTTTTGAATTACTCCTCAACTCCCTTCCAAACTACCTACCACAGTGTCTGGCACATAAAAGGAGCACAATACATATTTATTGAATGAGCTGTCTGCCTACTTACCACACTATCCCGGGGCTCTGAATTGGGCAGCTGAATTTTGCAGCCAGTGGCAGCCTTCCTGTCCTGGTGGGACACACCCTGCCTGAAGTCTCCTTTTGCTGGCAGGCCTCCTGAAAACTCATTGGACTTCTAGTGTGTGCTCCAGTCCCTTGCAGGCCACACCACTCAAGTCAGCCAATTCCTTAAAACTTTATTTTAAAGTTTGAGCTCTACTCTAATCTCTGTCTCCAAAACACTGTCCTAATGCCATCTCTCAGCTTTCTAAGCCTTTTATTAGGCCTACCATACCCTTGGTCCAAATCAGGAAATAGGAACAACCTGATGCTGAAGGAATTTGTAAATAAAACTGGAAGGGTGGTGTGTGAGAAATTTATTTAGCTCCCTTCATTATTCCCCAAGAAGTCCAACTTCCTTGCCCTGTCCTTCAGTGCAGAGGTTGGTCTGAGAGAGGCGCTGTGCGGAGGCGACCTTTTGGCACAAGGAATCCCGCTCCTCAGAGTCTGTGGTGGAAAGGAGGTTCAGAGAGGAATATTTGGGTCACTCACTCTTCGCCTTCGCACACCTCACATCCCCTCTTTTACACTCATTCCAAGGGAAGGGATCAGAGGGGGGATCCGCCTTGTGCTACAAGGCCCTGCAGGCAGAGGAGCACCGAGTGGGTGTCGGATGATTGGCAGGAGCCAGGAAGGGAGATGTGGTGTTACCTGTCTCGACTAGCGGCCGCGTGAGCATGTGTGAACAGGGAAGAGGTGACCCTCTCCAGTGTTTTTCCCGTCCCCTCAATTCTTCCTGGACACCGGCAGGACTGCCCCGGTGATACAGATTTGCTCGGGGTCTCTCGCATTCTCGTCTCCATCCTCCTAGACAGCCGGCTCCCGCGTCCCACAGCTTCCCGCGCACTCTGCCACGTCCCCGGTCCGCGACGCGCGGGAGCAAGCCCCTCCTCGGAAGGTGGGGACGCATGGTGGAAACAACAATAACCCCAATAAAGCCAACCCAAAGGCCCCAATGGCAAAAATAACCGCACACCCCTCACAGGGCGGAGTCCGTCTCCCCAAGGTAAGTTGTTTATTCCTCGCCGTTTTGGCGATCCTCCCTGGACAGCTGCGGCAGCGACAGCAGCTGCGCCGCGGCCCGGGAGCTCCCGGCGCTCTTCCTTCCTCCGCCCTCTCTCGGTCGCCTCTCGCCCCCACCCCCTACCCTCTTCTCCCCGCCTCCTCCCTTCTTGCCCTCTTGCGGGCCACGCACACACTCGGAGACACCCTCTGCACTTGGCTACTCACACTGCGGCTTAACCCTGCCCAAAGGGCACAGCTGCTAAAGCGGCCCAGGGGTGTGTGTGGGATTGCGGGGCGGAGGCCAAATGGGGGTGGAGTGGCATGTTAGAGCTCCGCTCTTCGCAGCCGCGACCCTCTGCCCATTCTCCTTTCCTAGTCCGGGTCTGCCAGCAACAGTGACACCTGAGCGGAGACTAGGCGGGCGATGGGAGGTTCCAGGCCCTCTGGACTCGCAGCCGCGAAAAAACAGAGCAGGGGGCGGGGACGGCAGGAGGAGCGGAAGGCGGGACCGACGGGTAGGCCGCCACCTGACAGTGAACGACGCGCACACCAGCCAATGCGTGCCGGGGGACCCGACGTCGGGGCGGGAGACCCGGGCGGGCTTGGGGAGGGGGAGGAGGCTGTCGGGGCGCAAGAGGCGGGGGCCGGGAGGAGGAAGGGGTGGAGGCGGAGGCGGGCACGGTGGCGGTGGCGGCGGCGGCGGCGGCGGCGGCGGCGGAGGTGGATAGGCTGCGCCCGGGACTGTCTGCCGAGCTCCGCGGCCGTGCCTGTGTGAGTGAAGGAGCGGCGCGGGAGGGCAGAGGCGAGCGCGGGCGAGCACGGCGTCGGACGTCTCCGGCGGCCGCGGCACGAGCGGCGGCGCTTGGTGTGGGGAAGCTGCAGCAGCGGCGGCAGCCGCCTCTCCGCCGCCGGGGACGCCGAGACGCGACTGGTGGCAGTGACATTCGGTTGTCCTGCCTCTCTTCTCTCTCCCTCAGCCCTCCCCATGTGATCGGTCCTAATCCCGGCGGTTTGTGCGCTCGTGGGGCTCCATTCCGAGGTGCCGGGTCTCAGTGCCTGGGTGGGGGTGCTCCTGTGTGCGCTTATCCTCCCCATCCCCCTTTCCCCAAGAATAAAAGAAAAACCGAGAGGCGTGCTTAGAAAATAAATAAATAACCAGCACACACGCGCAGCCCAGAGCGGAGTCGGCGGGGCTGGAGGCGGCGGCGGAGGAGGAGGAGTGAAGGCGGCGGCGGCAGCGGAGGAGGAGGAGGAGGGACGCGCGGAGAAGGCAGTAACTTTAAAGCCAGCTCAGAGCCCAGACCTCCAGCCAAGCGGTTTGCAAGCGCGGCGGCGGCGGCGGCGGCGGCGTTGAGTGTCTGGCCCGCCGGTCCGGTCGGGGTGTGCAGTTGGACGGACGAGCAGCGCGTCGCTGTCCCCCGGCGGCTGGAGATGTCCGAGCCCAAGGCAATTGATCCCAAGTTGTCGACGACCGACAGGGTGGTGAAAGGTAAGCGGCGCGCCGCGGTCGCCCGGGTGCACCGAGTGCCGCAGGCGCCGGGGCGGCTCGTCTCCCCTCCCCCGCCCCGGGTTCTCCTCTGCCTGCTCCAGCCACCGACCTTCTAGGATACCGTGCAACCCTCGACCCGTTCCTCCCTGCGGTCCCCTTCCCCCACTCCTCCCACCCAGTCCCACTTGGGGCATTTTTGTTTACGGGGGCGTCAGTTGGCAAATGGCTGAGCCGTGGGGAGGCGGCGGCGGGGGTGGCAGTGGCGGGAGGGGGCGCCCGGGGGGGTGGTTGCTGGCAGGGTGTAGCTGCTGTGACAGAAATAGGAAGTGGGTGGCTGCTCGCAGGTTTGCATAGGATCGGGTTTATGGTTTTTTTTTTTTTTTTTGCAGAGGGAGGGATGATTTATGGCTTTAAAAAAATTAATATGGCATTTTTATGTGGCCGTGGCTTTCCACCGACTGTCTTGCTCGGGAAGGGTTTTATTGGCGCTCCATTGCAGCAATTCCCTCCGTACCCTTCTTCCCCTCCCCCCTGGAAGGGCCTGCACAGGACTCGTGAGAGAGCCGGAGCGCGTGGGGCGAGCCCGGTGCTTCCTCCAGCGCGGGGCGGGGGTGGCGGCTCGGGGGTAGCGTGGCTGAGGGGGCGCAAGAGGCGGGGAACTACCGGAGAGCCCCCGCCGCCCCGGGATCCCCCCCGCGGACCCCGAGAAAGAACTAAAAGCAGTTCACGCTCGCTCGCCGCCTCCCATCGACCTGTCATTGCTCTTGAAGGGTTCCTGGCTCCTGCACACCTCCCTAGCGGTCCCCTCACCCCCTTCGCTTTCTCCGTGGCCCTGGCACCCCCAGTGTAAAACGGGCTATTTGAGTCGTATTACTGGCTCTTCTCCCCCTCCCCGGGATTATACGTTACTGGCAGGATGACTCTGGTGTTTCTGGCGAAGAACAGCCAGGATGCTTAGGGTGAGGAAGGGGATTGGCAGTGATCACTTTCTGTTTATTATACCTGGGAATACACCGTCCTCGCTGTGGTTCTGGGTGAGGTGGGGGAGGAACCATCCTAGGAATCCTGAAAGGATGAGCGAATAGAGCAGATCGACCAGAATTAAGTAGTATCCCTCATTCCCGGGGTCAGGACACTGAGTAAAGCTGGGATGGGCCTGGGCTGTGCAGGGAGTCGGCCCCTCAAATTGGAAGCAGGAGCTCTGGCTTGATGTAGTGTGTGTGTGTGTGTGTGTGTGTGTGTGTGTGTGTGTGTGCAATTGTAAACCAGGAATGATGGTGTCGAAATGTCTTCAGGGCATGCAAGTAAAGTGCAAGGCAATAAAGTTATTTGCACTATGAACACTTAGGTTAAGTAATCCAATAACATAAAGATCATGATACATATGTCCATTGGGGGGTTCAGAAATGTTTCTTGGTCCTTACATGTTTGCCCAGTTTTTAAATAATCGTGTGGGGGGGCGGGGGGGTGGCGATGAGGGAAAGTGTGTCCTCTTTTTTGAGAGAGACGGAGGGAATCTTGTTTTGGTTATGTTAGAATCATTTCTGCCTCGGTGCAATATTCATAGACACATCAAAAGGAGGAAATACTGCTACAGATGATTAGAAAAAGGACTACAGATGCACAACTCTTTTATTCTTTCTAGCAGGCGTGGATCCTCATGTGTAAACAGTCAATTCAAATTCATTCAAGCGCTATGTTTTGTATCAAGATTTCTGTTGACATTTTCAAAATAAGTGTGAAGTATCAGAGTATAAAAAATATCTTCTTAATGTGTGAAGTTAAGTGTAGCTCCATTCAGTATGTTAAGATCACATATTTTCAGAACAATTTAATGTAAAGTTTACAATTCAAATACCAATTAAACATGTCGGCAATTAAAAAACACTCTGTGTAAATACATTCCCTGTTTAAATCACTAAAATGTGAGTTCTTAATGTAAAAATAAAATTGTCAGCAAGTGAACAATGTGAAAATAATTCTCCATACAGTTTTGCTTGGTGTCTTTACCAGTTAATATGGAAGAAGTTATTCACATGCCTGCTACTTTGTCTTTTGTTTTCCAATGATATATTATTCGTTAGCGTTTCATTAAGTGCACAAACCCACCCACGATTCCAAAAATTTAGTTTACACATTTTTGTAGAATCTGAATACAGTAGTCTCAAAATTTGAAAATTAATTTGTATTTGTTTTGATAGGGATCCTTTTGTAAACTTGAATACGATACTTATGTGAAATTGTGCTTATAGAAAATTATTTTATTGATAATTTCTCATTTTAAGATAGGCACACTGCTACTGTTGCTCTTACATTTTTTTGCAGACTTTATATTGTTGATTTAAAAGGCATCATGGAAGGTTAGATTCAATATTTTGTTTTACATGTGATTTTTATCATTAATTTATTAGAGATCATAATCTATTTTGAGTATTAATTTTCTATGAAACAACATTTCTCCTTGAATATGTATATGCATGCTTAATGTGGGGAAAGTACATGCACCCTTAAGGGTAAATAAATTACCAAATGATTTTTCATTTGGAAAAATTAGATAATACAGAGTTAACCAAACCATGACTTTACTGTAAATTAAGTTAGCGCTTCATCGTAATGGTCTGAGACTTATTGGTTAAACCAGGAAAGGGAGTAACCCTGAGGAAATTTTTGTGCTCCTTAAGCTTTCTCTCCTTTTACCCAATATGTATAGTAGTATTTAACTACTCAGGAATAAATGGAGAAGTAGAAGGTTCATTATTGCCACATGGCATGCTCTGGTGCTTTACAGTTATTATCTTCATCATTGTGATCTAGTTTTTGTTGCATAGCAAATTGCTACTTAGAAATAAAGTGGCGCTTGTGGTTTTGTTTGTAGTAATACAGTGATGTAACTGATTTCTTGATTTGCAATTCCGTAGTGCAACTTTAGAAAAGTAGGTTGCGTTTAAGCCTCAACTAACCCTACCATTCTTAAGGGTTATAGCATCTGCTAAAGAGTGTATTCAGAGGCCCTGGTCAATTTTCTAAACCTTAAAAATGAAAGGGAATGATGGCAGTTGAGATGTGAAGCATTCATTTAGAGTACCTCAGAAAAAAGTGATTACTTCAATTACCAAAACTGGTGCTATTTCATTTTACTATTCTTGGATAAAAAATAAAAAGTATAAAAATTCAGGCAAAACATCTTGGTTAGCCTATTTATTTGAAATCAGAATAATTGTATCCATTTTCTGTTTTACATTATTTGTTTTTATAAAGAAAAATTGCATAGCTATAAGGCAAAAGATTGAGGGCAATATGGAAAGAGTACTCTCACCACCTCCTCCTCCCCAATAGGACACCTCACTGTCTGGTTTTTCTTTGCAGTGGTTTTCCACAGGCCTTGTTCTGAACTTTGGATTCTCTTCATTTCTCCTTTTCCTGTTCCTGCATGGAACACTTCTGTTCCTCAGATTTCCTCTTGGCTTTAGAACTTTGCTACATGATAGTTAAATAATTGGAGAAAATTAAACTGTATGTAATAATGAATGTGTTGCTTTGTTATATTTCTTGCCCTTCCCTCTGTTCCCATCTTGTCAAGTATTTTGTAATGGGGCCTTTTACCTTCATCCAAACTGATTATAATGGTAGACAGTTCAGACACCATGGTAGTCTGTCGAGGGGTAGTTCCTGGAAGGAATTTTAGGGAAACTCAAAAACACCAGATAGGTGGCTGTTATACTTTGTGTAAGGTTAGTTTTGGCTATGGAGGATGCAAAAAAGGAGCTGTCTTTCCATGTGTATTGCCAGCTTACATTCTATTTGTGAAGACAAATACACATAGGAAAAATCTAAGATCTTATAAGCAAGAAGATGGCAATTAAGTAAAACATTAAGTAAATGAGGATTCATGCCATCAGTATTTGTTTCCAGCTGTATGAGACTGCTAGCTCTACTTGAAAAGAAAATTAGAATATGCTACGTTAGGAATAACTCATGTTTGGATCTTGAAATGGAGTAGTAAATAATGCCAGTTTCTTTATGGTGAGCAAAGAGGAGCTCAGAGGAGTGAATTTGTTTTACTGATATCTTATTTACTTTTACTATCAATTGAGTTGTTCCGTGGATCTATTTTTCCATTTGAGTATAGTAAAACCTCATTAATTCAGTGTCAATAATTTAAATTCACTATGATTAAATATCAGTGTTTGGTGGCTGAAGTTCACATCAGCAACTGGCTCTGAAGAAAGGGATTTGCTAATCTAATTTGTACTCTAAACAAGAAGTTTGGGGCCTGGTTAATATATGCAAAAGTATGAATCCTTTTCACAACTTAGTGAACAGTATGCAAATTCATGCTGTTAATTACAAATTAGGTTGATGTACTCATTAATATTTCCTTTTAGGACTTCTGTTATAAAGTAAATATAACACAGGTGCATTTGTTTCAGACATTCTATAATCCGGGCTTAAAACAATAGTTGAGACTGGGATTCAGGGAAATTGCAGTGATTCTAAAATACCATTAATTTTAAGAATCAACATTTTTTTAAATTATAATTTTTTTGGAGTAAGGGTAAAGAACCCTATTTAAATGGACAATCTATTTTAAGACATCCAGTTAAAATGTGAAACTTTAACACCTCAGAATCTAGTTAATGAGGTTTACTATACTATTTGTTTATGTTAGTTAAAAAATGTGCCTTTTTAAATCTATGTATTTATGACCTGCTTTTATTTGTCGTTTTGGAGTTAGGAAAACTTTCATATATTGTATATTTATAACTTATAATTGCCTTTTATGCTTTTCATTATTTTTTCTGTGTCAGCCATGTATAAAGTTGAAGCTAATTATGAAACTTCAACTTACTTAATAAAGTAAGAATCAATTTAGAGTGACCTCATTGGAAAAGAAAATTTTTCTAGAGATACTTTCCTTTAGCAAATCCAGTTAAATTACCATTTTGAAAGTTTCGTGAAAATATCATATGGGGTACTTCTAGAACTATGAAGAATGATGATGATTCATGATACAGAACTTTAATAATTACTGAAAAATAATTTTGTCAGTTTTTTCAACAACTTCTGGCATAGCAGGCTCTTAATGTCCCAGAGGGATGTATACAGTGAGATCTTGTTGAATTCCAACTTTCTGTATTTCCACTATTATACTGTTAGGCCACACGCCAGTTTCCCCATACGTAGGGAAAAGGTGGCATAATTGTACTCACCACTCAGTTGTGCTGATCAGAGGATCATCAAATGGGAGATGGGAAGCTGAGTGGCTACACTTGGTCCATTAACCAAGTGTAATTCAATTACTGCCGACACAGAATTACAAATAACATGTTATGTATTTTCAGGGTCACTCAAGAATAGTCAGAGCCATTGATATTGAAATCCATGAATGCCTTGTGTCTACAACAGTAGCTTATGGTGGCACTTACTTTTATAGTTGAAGAAATGGAGACAGAATAGATAGAATGATCACAGGTGGGACTAACATGCAGGTAAGTGTAAGCACATTCTTTCCTTTAGCTAAGGCAGATCTATTTGAAAACTGTCACTTGCGGTAGATTTAAGGTCATTATAGTTATGCATTTTGATTTACTAAATCAGTAGCTATTGTAAAATAGTTTAAGTAGGAAAAGAACTTTTATATCTCCATGTTTAGTAGAAACAGTAAATTCTGGTTATAAATATAAGCTGGTTTAAACTTGGCATGAGGTCCACTAAAGAAATACCTTTAAGCATTGCTTTCTATTCAGGTAAACATACACAGAAATAAAAATAGCATAGTCTCCTGCTAAGGAGTTTCATTTACTTTTATTTTGAAGGGTGGTGTCATAAGCATCTGTCTTTACTGATCATGGCTCTCACTTGTACTCTGATTTGGAGATTTTGTTAATTTTTGTTGAAAGTTCAGATGAAAGTATCAGCCAACTTTTTAAGTTTTCTACTCTCTTTTTAAAATACAGTCGTCAGGTGGGAATGGTATAGGCACCAAAACAGGATTTCAGTTTATAAACTAAGAATTTAGTGGTGTTGAAGATATTAGCAGTTTTGAACCCATTTTATTTTACCATAACATCCTTCTCTAATAATCTATCAATTTGTATTTCATATTAGAAGTCAAATAAACTTTTCATATTCCTCCATGGTTAGGGATAGACTATCACTTTGAATGCCTAGACTCACTGCTGGAATCTCAAATCCATTTTCACAAATGTGCACTTGGGTAACTGAAGCCGTAGATATTAAAAAAATAAAAACCCTGACGGAGGATGCAGTAATAAATTATTATAATGCTCCATTTTTGGAATTAAGCAGAGTCTTTTTGAAACCATCACAGAGAGAAATAGAACTCTGTGTTTTTATTCATTTTATTCCCCTAATCCGTGCTTGCCTCACAGGAAAATATATTATGAGTTGATTTTAAAAGTTTGTCTATCTGACTTTCTATGAATTTCTACCTCTTGCATCTGGAAATTTTCAAGTGTCTGCAGTAAGTAAAACAGAGTAGATATCAGAGATTATTTTAAAAGCTGCCTCCAGGTTATGACATATCACCTTATAATTTTTGTCAATTTCAGGTACTTTCTACAGTTATTAGACCTGAAGAATGATGGTTGATGATCAGAGAGAGAGTTTTATTCATACAGAGCTAAACATTTAAAAAATTCCCGTCAGTTCTAAGATTCTAAGCATTGAAGAGAATCTCTTTCTACAGAGCCTGTGCAGTCTCATTTTGGGAGGAAACGGGAGCCGGGTAGGGGGTTATTAGTTTTGATTTTAAAATAGTTCCTTGTCTGTATGTAACTTTAGAATGTTTTGGATCTGCTGGTATGTCGGTGCCCAAACTATGTCTCCCAGATTAACGTACATATTTGGAAGTTGCATAAAATTATTTGTTAATATGTATATTCAAAATTTTATTTTGGAAAATATGGCCATTGAACCAGTGGTGCCTTATTTAATGCTTTGCTTGTTATGCACTGAATGAATTCTTGTTGAATGATTTGGGCATTGCAGAATGCTCACATGTGTCCTTAAGCAATAATTGGAGACAAATTTTATGTTTGTGTTGTGTTAACTTCTGATTTTTGTAAATGGTTCTGTATTGTGACTATCTGGTTGGTTGGAATGCTTCCTTTGCTAGCTGTATCAGGGAATGGAGTATGAGAGGGAACCATAAATAAAGCAATCCAATTATTTTGAGGGTAGTTTGGTTTTTTATATTTGGACCTGCTTTATGCCAGCTGAGTTTAAAAGGCTAAATCCTTTTCAGTGTAGTTCATTAGCTTGAACTTGAAAACTTTCTTTCAGTTTTTATTGTTTCCCCTTTGGCTGATCAATTTTTGACAAATGAGAAAAGATATGTTTGATTTATTAGATGATGTATGTACTTAAATTATTGCCCAGACTTGGACTAGAAGATAAATTGTCCTGGCAAATACCATGAGGTAAACAAAAACAAAAACAAAACCTCTTCATTTACATCTCAGTTTATCATTTGCTATAATGCTTCTGTAATCCAGAAATGCAGCCTTCTCCAACAAAACCACCTACCCTCCTCTGGCCTCCCGAATTTCATTGGATGCTATCTGGTGAAAAGATACATGGGCTATGAGAAGTTTAAAAAATAAATAAATAAAAAGGAAAAAAATAAAAAAGTAGTGGCACCAACTCTGCTGACTCCTTATATTTTCCTAAATGGGCTTTAAGCCATCTGTTGACGTTTATTTTTAAATTTTTTATCAAATTAAATTAAAAGTACAATACATTCTCTTAAAATGATAGAACCTGAGTCAGGACTTCAAGATTGTATTAATTTTTTTATTTGATTTTTTATGAAGGAATTAAAAATTTTTTTTTTTAAGTGATAAACCTGCCATATTTGAAATGTTGGTCTGTTATATTAATTTAATGTGAATAAATTGCAGTACAGCATACGTTCTCTGTGTGGGCCTGATTACTCAGAGAGAACAGTTCACTTGACCAATTCATCATTCAAACTTCAGTTCAGGTGTCACCTTCTTTGAGATTGGCATCTCCTGACACCTTCAGTTGGAAGTAAAGGGACTCAGCTTCTCATTCTCACAAAGGACACCTCCATTAGAGCACTTAACACATCGCTGTGAAGAGTTATTTACTTGTCTGCCTCTCCTCCCCATAAAGTGGAGAGCCCTGGTTCCATCTATCTTCATATCTTTAGCCTTAGCATGTGGCTTGCCATATAATATGCACTTAAAACATGCTTGGTAAGTGAAGAAATAATAGGTAAAGGGCAAGATGAATTTACATATCTCAATTATAGTTTTTTTTCTATTTTGAAATTTTGGAGACCTCCAGTCATTGGTGACTTATAAATATCTGATGAGTTTTTTGATCGGGAAGTGCCATTCCTGATGAAGAGTGTTTTCATATGAGTTTTTTAAATGCTCTGTTTCATGAACTAGGATTATGTGTTTTATTTTATTTTATTTTTTGCCCCATAGCCAGCATACATACTGGCAGGAGTGGCTTATCTAGGGAGTTTTTGGTTGCCAGTGGATCAGTGTCAGTTGAAAAGTGTATCAATTGATTTTCTCAGATGTGGGTGATGGTTTCTTTCTCAGGAAGATTGGCAATGATACTAAATTGGGGGAGAGCTGTTGTGACAAGCATCTGGGAGGTCCAGATTAGGATTCATAATCATATTGCTTACATAGAGAAATGCTCAGGTGCAGATAAGTAAAATCTAATAAGCTTAGGAATCAGAGCAGAGAGGTAAAACACACTGCTTACTGAGATATGAGATGACTGACTGTGTATATACCAATTAGAAAATCTTCAGGCCCAGAGCATGAGTGCAAGCTGTTCTGAATCACCTTTCTTGATAGCATGTTTATGTGGTGAGAAAGCTCAGCCCTACTATCCACACCAACTGAGATGCAGTGTGGTGAGGAGCCTGCTCTCAACTCAGTTCTTATCGATGATCAGTGAACCTCCACTAGCTCAGACATGGTCGTGTAGCTCCCAATAAAGCAGGGTTTTCCAAGTTCCAGTTTATTTTAGTACTGAAGCAGTATTTCTAGTCTCTCTGATGGGCCAGAATTGAAACTTTCTCCCTTGTATAGAAATATTCTTCAAGTTATTGAAGGCTGGGGAAGCTATAGTTTCCTGCATTGCAGTCTCATCATTGTCGCCTTTTGCCAATTTGCATTTAGCATTTGGGAGGAATCTCTCTGTTACCTGAGTACTCTGTCTCATTTGACTTGCCCTTCCAGAAACAGAAGAGGAAAATTCGTAATACATTAGAAAAAGAGTCCCCAAGATGATTAAAGGACTTTAAATTTTAATTGCACAGAAACTGAGAGATGATTCAGTTTGAAAACAAAAGGCTGAATGATGATTTACCTGCAGATTTCAAGTGTCAGAAAGTCTTTTTTTTTTTTTTTTTTTTTTTTTTTTTTGCGGATGTTGTCCACTACCACTGTCAACTGAAATAAGAGAAAACAGTAATTGGAAGCAATTTAGGTGATTGTTAACTCCAGAATGGTTTGTGGGGCTCATCTGACTGGAGGGCATAAAAGGATTCCCATTTATTTAGGTTGTAAATATGAACCTGCATATATGTGGAAAAATAGTCTAAACCTAAAATTATGAAGTTTTGAAGTTGGTAGAACACTTGGAAATTGAATTCCCCATTTGGCCTGGACCCAGTCCTTTTGGGTGAGGGATTGCTGGGTATATGGAAACCTTTTATCTTTTAGCAATTGCTCATGTCTGAATCTGGGCATAACATGGGAATCAACTCTTAGAATTGGAAGGTGCACCAGAAATTTTCCAGCTCAGGCCTCCACCGAATGAGGACCCTATTTACATGTCCCCTTCCCCCATCCAGCCTCCCTGACAGGTGATTAGTCTGCTACTGTACCTGTAGTGAGAGGGACCTCCCTACTTCATAAGACGTCCCATTTCATCCTGGACATCTCTGCTTACCTGGAATACTTCTTTATGTTTGACCTCAATCTGATGCTTTGAAACACATTCATTGTTCCTAGCACTGTCACTGTAGAGTTCCATAGAATAAGACTTACCTGCCTTCTACAAGACAGACCACTTGATGTTAAAAACAGCTTTCATGTTCATAAGTCTTGTAGTTATTCTCCACCCAGCATGGGTTTTAGGCTCTTCGCCATCCTAGTGGCTTTCCCTTAAATCCAGGTCCCTTGAGATGGAGGAGTGAGCAAAAGTTCATCATGCCTTACCTCCTTCCATGGAACCCCATCCCCTTGGGCTTGGCTGGTTTCTTCAGTACCCTTGCCTTGCCCTTCTTTGTCCTAATGCTGACCCTTAAGTTCCCTGGGACTCAAGTCCTTCACAGGTAGACTCCAGTTAGCATCCTTTGATGTCCTTTGTCTGGACTGAGATTGTCACTGTCTTGATAGTCTTACACCTCATCCCCTTCCCATTGAAATTCCCTTCACCTGTATGTCTCCCCAGCTCTCTGCAGCTTCAAGGTGTCAAATACCTAATCTGTTCTCAAGTGGGAACTAGATAGCTGGTGCAGTTTAACGGTGACTTTCCAGAGGCATTACTTTTACCTTTTAATTCTACTGTAGGTGAGTAATAAAAACAGAATGGCACCATGGTCTTTCAGTGATGGTAATGGTGGGGTAACTGAGGCACACACCAAGTCCCATGTTTAATGTTGAAATAACACCATGAAGGCAACTCAGCACCCCACTTGTCTAGAACCAAACCTGTCTATTCTGCTTGCTTGCACTTGTGATCAATGTTTGAAAATTGTTGATAAACAGCTCTGAAGGCCATTTAATTTGGCTAGCACGGAGTGTTCCATTGTAATTTGATAACAAGTTTAAGTTTCACTGAAACCTAATGGAGGCTAGTGCCTTCCAACTATGGTGTCACAACACATTGCTGTGTTACGCTCAGCTGTGAAGTATTAACAGCTACTGATAACAAAGTACAGAAGTTTGCAAATGATTTATTTAAAAATATCTATATATAAACTAGAGTGAATTCAAGTTCAACCCTAAAATGTCATTTTTACTTGCATTCTGATGTGTTTTCTAATGCAACAGAGAAGGGATATTATGGTGGGAATTTTGCAAAACTTGCAGTCTGCTTGATCTTACTGATATACCACTAACTGCAGTGGAAATTATAAATTCTTGTAGTCTGTGTTTGCTTTATTTCCCTGAACATTTTTTAGTGGAACTTCTTAGAATATGATTCACTCATGCTAGTGTTTTGCACAAGTGATGTCATATGCACTTCAGTGGAATAAAGACTGAGATCTGAGATTGGAAAATATACTTTTGCTAGCCAGATCTTGAAACATGTAGGTAGGCCCCTTTGTGGAATGATTTCAGAACACTCTATGAAGGTTCCTGTCCTCAAACATCTCCAAGGGGTGTCCATGCCTGAAATTCCATGATTAGTTATTTATTTGGGATAAGATTGGCTGCCTTTGAGAGAAATTTCAAAAGTAACTGATCTTTAAAATTTACTGAAATAAATTGACTAATTTAAATTTTCTTCCTTTGGGTGGTTTTGAATCTAGGAAAATTCCTCTATGAGGAGCCTTTTTGAGAGTGAACTCTCATGCCTCTTTTTAAATCCATAGCCCAAGCCCCTTGTAGGTATGACTCCATTTTCCATACTGCCTCCTTGAAGTATGATACAATTGTGATATCTCAGTTGGTAAACAGATTAAATAATCTGTTAAAGAATACAAACTGGCTGTTGAAAATTATCATTTATCATTTATCATTATCATTTACCAATCCATCCATCTGCGCATCCAACTTTCCATCCTATCCATGCATACGTCAGAGTTTTAGTGCCTGTGCTGCCTGGTTCTATGCTTTGTTCTCAGGGATTAATGTAGACTAGGCAGTCTCTGAAGGCTATTGTCCAGTGTGGGAGGTAAAAGTAAATCACAATACAAGTTGTAATTACTCTAATAGGTTCAACATGCTGTGGGAGTACAGAAGAGGGAGTGACTAACTGTCTTTATAGACCGTACTTCCATTTTTGGCAGAAATAAATGTTGCCGATATTAATTTTCTCTGTAGTGTGTATATAGATGTATTGTTATGGTACGGAACTTATTTTAAAATGAAGATAACATAAATGATGCTGCAAAAGCAGCAATGAGCATTTATATCTCGAATTCGATAGTTATTACAGCTCACCTGAGCAGGATATATGAGATAGAATCATGGGCTATTGAAGGTTGAAGTGATTTAAAAAGTCAACCAGTTGAACTCTCATCTTTCTTTCCCCTCATAACCCACCCCCCCCCGAGGAAAAAAAGTTCCTCTTAGATGCTTAATAAGCTTCTTTTAATTTTTTCTTCATACCTTTTTAGTCATGGGAAGGCAGCATGAGAGTGTGGGAAGACATTGGTTTGGGGCTCAGCAATACCTGGGTTTAAATTCTGCTTCCTCTGTATGCTGGCTTTTGTCCATGGGCCAGCCATTTAACCTTGCTGAACCCATTTGTCTTGCTGAAAAGCGGGACTGAGAACACTCAGTTTGTAAAGTTGTTATACCAATGAGAGGAATCGTATGAAAAAAGCACCTAGTTCAGTGCCTGCTCAGAGAGCCCTCATACGTGTGTTAGGATTGTTATTTCGTTGTTGGACAGCTCCTTTGACAGTCAAGCTTTCTACTTCTAGAAGCAACCTGTTTTAAAGTATATGCTTCTCCTCACCTCCTACCCACTCTCAAATCCATTGTAGTTTTTGGATTTCTACCATTTCATTGAGGCAGTTTGGCAAAGGTCACCACTGCCCAGTTGCTGGTTTCTGTGGTATTTTTTTGAAACAGTCTCTTCATTGGCTTTCATGGATTTCTCTTTTTCTGACTTTTTTTTGCCCGCTTCTCTTACTTGAATCCTAAATGTTGATGCTTTTATGATTTTACAAGTGCTACCAGGCTGTCTTGTCTCCTTACACTCTTAAGATTGCCTACTGCTTGTAGCCTGATGACTAACACAACTATTTTCGCAACCTACTCTTTTCTTTGGAGCTCTCTCTCAAACCCTCTATACAGCACTTGCTGTGTATGGGTTATGGTGAAAATAAAGCAGGGTACCTGTTCCTTCTCCTGTATTTCCTATCCTGGGTGATGTTACCATTGTCTATCCAATTAATTAAACCTGTCACTTAGTTTAGGCCTTTTTTTTTTTTTTTAATTATAAGCTTTATTTTTAGAGTAGTTTTAGGTTTACAGAAAAATTGCACAGAAAGTACAGAGCATTTCTGCATTACCCCTGTCCCTCTTCCACATAGTTTCCCCTATTATTAACCTTCTTGAATTGATGTGGTACATTTGTTACAGTTGTGAACTAATACTGAAACCTTATCAGTAGCTAAAGTCTATAGTTTACATTATAGTTCCCTCTCTGTGTTGTAGTTTTATGGGTTTTGACAAATGTATAGTGTTTTATATATCCACCATAATAGTGTCAGAATAATTTCTTTGCCCTAAAAATGCCCTATGCTCCACCTATTCATTTCCCTCCCCTGCCCTGAACCCATGGTAACCACTGATCTTTTTATTATCTCCATTGTTTTGCTGACTACTCCAGAATTTCAGGTAGTTGTAATCATATAGTATGTAGCCTTTGTAGCCTTTTCAGACTGGCTTCTTTCACTAAACAAGAAGTCTTTAAGGTTCTACCCTGTCTTTTCATGGCTTGATCCTCATTTCTTTTTATTGCTGAATACTTTTCCATTGTATGGATGTACCACAGTTTGTTTATCCATTTACCTATTGGAGGGCATTTCAGTTCATACCTTTTACATATTTCACAAGTGGTCTTCCTAACATCAGTCTCTTTGCTTTCAGTCTTTCCCCTCTTATATATTAATTTTCTCGCATCATCACCAGATCATTCTGAAATGAAAATCTGATTATGCTAATCACCTATTGGGTTGTTGATCTTTTTCTTATTGTTTTGTAGTAACTATCTATTATGGAAGTTGATTTGTAACATAATGTATCATTTTATTGAAATTATTTTAAGTGTCTCTAATATATTAGAATGTAGATTCCTTGAGAGCAGGGAGAACTTTTTAAATTGATGTGCATATTCTTAATATTAAGATGTGTTTGGCCTATATAAAGCTGACTGCACTAAAGCGAACTCCTTAACAATCCCAGCTATGCCTTCCATGCCTTTGCATTTACTTTGCCTCTTCATGGAATGCTCTTGGTCATTATTTTGTGCCCCTCTGGATAAAAGATTCCCTGATCCCCTCTAGAACAGCCATCTGTTCTCCTTCCTTTACCTTGTACACACAGTGTATCACAAACATTTGTACATTTTTTTCTCCTTAACTATGAAATCTTTGAAGGTAGGGGTGTTATGCATTTGATCTCTCCAGTGCTTAGCATGACGCCTAGCACATAATTTATCATTTGTTTTTTCTGACAAACGAATTGACTGGAGGAGATATTCTCGTTCATCACAAGAGGATAATGATATTAATACTTTCTTTTTTTCTAGTATCATACTTCTTATCATATTTCTTATTAATACTGTCCTAGTTGAATTACCCTTTCTAAAACTCTTAATTTTTGAAACACTTGACCTCCGTATCTTTTTCCCCAGGGTGTTTTCATATGAATCTGTAAGCCAAGTCTTCTTTACTCTTGATTTTGCAATTATTTTACAATTCTAAGCCCCAGATAATTGAGAAGTAACTTCTCAATTTGATTTTGTCTTGCTTACTTGTCCTCTGTTTCTAGCTTTAGATTTTTTTTTTTTTTTTTTTGCCCCAATGTATGTTATTACATTTGCCTAGTTTTTGACCTAAAGGCTTCCAAGTTAATTTTTGGAACTACTCTTTGGATGAGTGAGTTCTCAAATCTTTATTTTAGGTTCTGCATATGTAACATGGGAAAAATTTTACACTTATCTTGTATTAATAAGAAAATTGTGGCTTCTGTAGAAAAAGAAGAGGGGTGCTTGTATAGTTTTTGTCCTTGATTCTTTCTTCACCTGAATGGTATGTGGTCCTATAGCTGTTTGTTGGAATAATAAATTAAAAAAACAAACAGACAACAACAACAAAAACAATGCCCAGTGCCTTTGCTGTATCCTGAGGTGCATTTTAATCCTTTATCATTTCAGGGGCTGGAAGAAGTGATTGTTCCATGTATAATGATGAGAGAGTTGGTGTGTTTCTTCCCGGCATGTATTTTGTGATATATTATTTCACGTCCTTATATTTGAAAGGAGCACTTTTTTTTTAATGTGTAGGATACTTTGCTTCTCCAGGCTTTTTTTCAAAATAAGTCAATAAATAATGTACAATTTTTTTTGAGCTTTCTATTCTAAAAATATTAACATTATTGTATATGTCTTGCACATGAATTGCCTAACTATATCCTTGCAATAACCAAGGTCAAGGGAGATTAAGTACCTTGTTCAAGGTCATAGGGAGAGTAAGTGGTGGAGCAGGTATTTGGACTCCAGCAGACTGTCTCTAGATCCTGAGCTTTTACCATCATAACACTGTTCTGAAGGGCATATAAAGCCAAATTAATTGGGCAGTCTCTATGACTTGATAGAAAAGAGACTTTATTCAGAATTTATTTTTATAGATATACTGTTTCTGCTGAGCATCATTTTAGTGGAATATTCATGGCACTTTTTGTGAGCGAAAAATCCAGTACTTTTGTGTGGCAGAAAGCTTCCTTTTAGAAACATAGAGCTGAAACTCACAATGAAACTAAACTGTCGATTAGATTTTATGTAGCATTACTGACCTTATCACTGTTTTATAATGCAAACTAATCCAAAACATAAAAAGAACTGCAAACTAGGACTTACATAATAAAGAAGTCATTTTTATTGGACCTTGAGTTTTATCTCTAGATTAAAAATAGGAAAACAAAATCTAGTTCCAGCTTTTGTACACTGTTGGCCTTCGTTTTAGAGACTTTGCTTTTTTATATTCATTTCCATATTTTTGTCACTGAAGCAAATAAAAGAAGCCACACATAGCTAAAGTGAAAGCCACTTCAAGGAGATGTCACATGAAACATTTTGAGGAGGGAGTTATGTGGTTTCTTCGTAACACTTTAGATGCAAATGTGAATTGTATTGAGATCAAAATTTTTCATTTACCATTTTTAACTATTCTGTTCTTTGATGAATGTTTAGTATTGGCCCAATTGCACTTTTAGACTGATGTTATATATATATATATATTTTTTTTTTAAGGGAAATGTTTAAGAATTTTAGTGTCTCTTCAAAGGGAGGTGATTGGAGAAATTTATTTTCATGGTCATTTGGTCGCTAAACATTTCTGATCAAACTGAATCTAGTTTGACTTACTTTGAGAATTCTTGTGGTTTAAGTAGTTGCAAGTCATAGGCTTCGGTGTAACTGAAGATTTAGCACCCTGTCTTGATTCCCTGAGCTATAAATTCAGTAAGCTCCAATTTCATACTGGGGTTTCTTGCTTTGCCTTGCTTCATGGTGAATAATTCTGCATGAAGGAAAATTTCTTCCCTGCTGGAATCAGTTTGGGTTCATGTTTTCTTTTTCTTTCCTTCTTTTTACCCTGTGACATTTTTGTGAACCTTTGATTTCAAATATGATGTTTTTGGTTGTTGTTTATAAAGGTGTTCATTAACTCATAGAAGAAAAATTTGAAAAACTTTAATTCTTAAACATTAGTACAACTACTAGAGTGTTTTTTTATTGACAACTCTTGTTTTATAATTTTACATATATTGAAAGGTAAGCTATATCATGGTCTGAAAAAACAAACTATACGTTACATCTCTCCTGTTGTGTGTGTGTATTTTAATCCTGAATCCAGATCTTGCCTGAAATAAGCTTTATGTTATCAGGAAATTAATACTGAAATATGATTATGTGAAGTGTTTTTTACTGCACACATAGATAATTTGAATATTGTAAGAAAAATATCTGTATTGAAATAGGAATATCTAAATAAAATAATGACTAAGCATTCCATTGGTTCCATATATAAACAAGGTAAGAAAATATGCAAGAGATATGCTTGGATAATGTTTTTGAAAATGTGGATTTAACTCGTGTCTTAACTTGTGAAATTGTAAAGTGGAAGATTAACATATACAATGCTTCTTTAGGGAATTTCCCTTTTAAGTACAACTTCTGAACTCACATCACTGTTTTTCCTCTTTTTCCAGCTAATGAGGGGAGTGAATCTATTTGTAGTATATTCCAGGTTTTAGAATTTTTTTCTTATGGAAGAGAGGCATGCCCCTTGGAGTCTCATTCAGTCACAGTATTTGATAAGAATTTAATTGGAATGGACATAAGTAAGACTCAGCATGTCATTGCTCCTCCATATTCTTTAAAAAAAAATGGAGATACGCATAAATTATTTTCTGTATATTCACTATTTTTAGTAGTACTTTCCCTTTCACTCTTACACTAAGTTGTGTACTGTGGCCTCACGGGTGAAGTTGTGCCCTTTCCTTCTTTGCAGACTTCCTACCTGTCAGGTTTTGAGGATGATTTAATTACTGCCATCATGAAGGAATTGTTTCTAATGATGTATATTTTAAATGATTATGTAGTTATATTACGGATAACAAAGGTACAACTGTTCTTATTTGAATTTCTGTCCTATGAAGAGAGATAGTACGCAAAGTGATATTTTGCTTTTAATCATTTGGCATGTAGTCAAACATCACTTCCCCTCAGAACTGCTATCACCAGCTACTGTTCAGGACTTTTCATGAATGAAGTGAGTGAATGGGAGGAAAAGGATATTACTTGTAGACTTGGTAATAGTACAGCAGATGGAAGTCATGCTTGTCAACTGGTTATCCTTGGTTTATTTGTGTTGCCACGAGAGAAACCCTTTTATCCATTTTCTTAGGAGTGGCATTTTGGAGAACATATTGTATGCTGCCTGTTACCATTTCTGAAGGAATCTAGTCTAGAATTTTAAGAAAGATGCAGTAGAAAAGATGGAGATGGTAGGATTATGGCACACCACCTTCAATCTTCCCAGACTCACCTGTTTCTATTTTGGAACTACCCCCCCCCCCCCCACTTTTTGCTTCTTCTAAAATTGGACCCATTTGGATTAGAATTAAATCTGTCTTTATGATGTGACCCTCTTAGTGTCAGTTACTCTTACAAATGCTGTTCCCTTTAACTGCCTGGTAATCCTGTGAAGTGGTCAATGTGGAAGGCTGTTCTACTGAAGTGTCGTCTGTGGATCAAAGTAGTTAACTAATTTGTCTGTGGTCACTAAGCAGATAAGTGGTGAAGCTGGGATTCAAAACAGAAAGTTTAAGTAATTATGAGGAAAGATTTCAAACATACAGAAAAACTGAGAGAATAGGACAATTAACTACCATAATCCCATCTCACAAATTAATTATCAAGATTTCAGTACATTTGCTTTATCTACTTCTTTTTTGTTTTTGTTGTTTTTCTTTACTTTCTCTTTGCTGAAGGATTTTAAAGCAGATCACAGACATCACATCATCAAATGCACAACTTTTAACTCTTGGCTTAGTGTTTTATCTCTATACCAAATGGACTCAGTAGAGTATGAGATAATATGAAGACTGAACAAATAGAAACCACATTTTCCAGACAGCAAATTATGTATCTGCATTCAGTTTTCTTGATATGGTTATTCATCATTCACTACTCCTTTATTAATAAAGTAGGAAATGACTGATACTTATTAAGTTCTGACTCTGGGCCAGAAACAGTCCCTCATGTTTTATGAATATCAGTTCATGTAGTTCACAGTAATCCTTTGGTCTGTCATCATTTCTTGTGTGTTCAAGTTGTTTTTAAAAATAGTTATCTTTTTTACAAAAAAAAATGAAATAGTCTCCATTGCCTTAAATTGTAGTATCTTTTCTACTCCTTTGCACCTTTAACGCTTGGATGGAGGAATAGCACTTTGCTCCAAAGTGTGGTCCCTAGACCGGCAGCATCAGCATTGCCTGTGAGCATTTAGGAAATGCAGAGTATGGTTTGCACATTCCAGTTAGCTGGAAAACTTTTAAATCTACCAATGCCCAGCCCTGCCCATAACCAACTAAATTAAACTCCTTATGTGAGGCCCAGCACCGATATTTTTTTAAAAAAGAGTATACCAGGCAATTCTTAAGTTCAGCTAGTCTTTGAAATACACTGATTTAGTAGGACTAGAGTATCTTTCCATACCGTTTCAGCTACTTAACTCTGAACAAAACATTTCATCTTGTAAATAATATATTGAAAATGATGGTATCAGTATAATAAAAATTGAAGATGGAAGAAATTCTGGGCTTACACTTAGTTTTTTCTGGTGATAGTAATTCACTGATAACTCTGTAGAAAATAACCCCCTTTTATGCAAAACTGAGTTTCTTTCACTGTTTTTCTTCCTTGAACTAGGGAATAAAAATGCTGCTGAGATTTATTGTCCATTTTTTGCTCCACTCTCTCCTTCAGGTGAAGAATTACACTGAGGGTGGTAGGAAGATATGGAATATAAAATGAGCAAAAACTGGACCAAGAATCATTAAATAAATTCCATGTGATTACACTGGATAGGATTCTAAGTATGTTTATTCTATTATTAATTTTTTTCCCGTGTGTACATGGCTGTTTGCTTTCCTTTAAGTCAATGACTTTAGTTCCAGGCATATACTTTGTTCAGTAACTGCAGGTGAATAAGCAAAGAAGTAGAAGGGAACTGAAGCCACTGATTTCAGTGGAGTATGGAGAGAAGTGGAGTAGTTATGTGCTCCTTACCCTGAGAGGCATATGGTGGAGTGGCTTAAAGCATGGGCTCTGGAGCCAAAATACCTGCTCTGAATCCTGGTTCTGCTGCTTATTAGCTCTGCGGCCACAAGCTAGTTAATTATATGTCTCAGTTTTCTTATCTATGAAGTAGGGTTAATGACAGCACCTACTTGTAGAGTTGTTGCAGAGATTAGATTAATTAATATATGTAGAAAGCACTTCAAAGAACATCTGGCACATACTAAGCGCTATGTTAAGTATTGGCCGATATTATTATTAAATATCCCATACCTAAAAGAGAAAAGTGGATTATATGTGAAAATACAAACTTTTAACTAATGGTTTTAACATGTGAGAGATTCTTTATGGTAAAACAGGATTTGTTTTCAGGGAAATTGGATTCTCTGATTAGAGTTGGGACACAAACTGTTTAGGCCTGTTTTCCAACTCCGTTCACTTATTATCTTGAGTAAGTAGGTTAATCAGTCTGCCCTTGACTCAAGAAAGGGCAAGTAACACTCATCATGTGGACACAGTTTACTTTAGTTTGGTAAAGTATACTTCAGATTCCTTGCAAAAGAGGCACTGAAGAAATCCAAATTGTAGTCTTTGTAATAATTGCTTTCCCCAATGCCTGTAGTGGCACAATTCAGTATTTTTAAACCAATTCATTAGGTTGGTAGAATTTTATTGTTTGGTTTCATTTGAGCAATGGACACAGGTTTTTAGTGCAGGCATGGAGGAATTCTGGCAGACAGATTAGGAGGCAGACAAGGTATACCTGGATCATAGGAGAATTAGAACCATCAAATGTTGTGCATCAAGGAACTTAAAGATTACATGCCTCTGTTTCACAGACGAGGAAATCATGGCTGAAATGTGAAGGTTTAACACTGTAATGAGAAATAAATGTTCTATTTTACTTTTGACACTTTTCTCATTAATTAAATGCATTTTATGGATATACATATGCTGAGTGTAGCAAAAATAACCTAATTGCAATGTTGAATATTTTTCTACAATAAAATATTTTGTTCCATTTTGTGTCTTTCCAAAGTTGTAATTTCAATTAAATATATTACTTTATTACAGTGATTTGCAAGCATTTTGGACTAGACTAAGTTTGTTTTTTAAGGGCAAGATCATTATTGTTGGCATAGAAAAATTGCTGTGTGGAGAGAGTGACTATTATTTATTTAACATTTAGCCAGAAACCAAAAATGTGTTCAAAAGAGCATATTTGTACAAGGGTTCTGAGATAGACGTATTAAAGAATAAATGAAGTAAGGATTTCTTATTCTTAGCCTAAGGTGGAGAAAAGGGCCCCCTTTCTGCAGAGGAAATGACTATAACTGATCTTTGAAATTAAGACGTCCTCTATTGCAACAGCCACCTTTCTGGTATGCCTGTTTTCCCCTTTCTTGACAGAGTATCGCTGCTAAAAACACCTTTCTCTTGCCTCTTGAGCTCTGCCTTCTGACTCTTCAGTTTTTCCCTTGTTTCCTGCATAAAATTAAATTTTATTGCTCTTACCTTTGAAGCTTTGTTCAGCCTTGGTACCAAGCTGCTTGCCTTTGTTTTAGTTTTGTTTTTCATCTTGGAGGCTTGTTCACTGACTCTCTGTATGCTTGGAAGGGTTCCCTTGTTTAGTGCCAGATGACTACCACAAATGAATCCTGCTCCTTGGTCCTTTTATAGCTAGCTCTCTTTGGAAGAAAATTGAGAGAAAACAAAAAACAAAAAACAAAAAGTAAATGCTGTACTGTCATCCCTGAAGTTGGAATGACATTCATTGTCATCTGATCAACTTTTTGGTGCCTGCTAATATTTCTAATAGTCCTTTGGCAAGTTGTGCTTTTCCTTCCTTTAATGATGTAATAATGCATACCAGTGTAACACCCAGCATTAATTCCTCTATGAAATTCTCTTGCATTTGTTTCTTCAAATAAATGGGGTTTCTGAGTTAAATCTGTTTTTAAATAGTCATGATCTGTAAGTCAGTTGTACCAAAGGAGTTCTGTTTCTGCCTTTTCACTGTTAAAAATGCATAAAAAATAAACATACATATACATGTTTATTTCTGTAGTTCTGCTATCTTGGAGTTTGTTTAGAAGCATTATCATCTGTAACATGTAGGTGGGAAAACAACCATAGCTTTAGATAACGAAGATCACTAGTGGACACAGAAGCACATATGTCTACTGTATATTGGATAAGAGTCTTTTGATGGCAAATAGCAGAAATCCATCTAAAAATAACTGGAAGTCTAAGGGATAGGTTTGGCTTCAAGCACATAGGTGTATGCTATCAGGGTTCTTCTCCTCTTTATCCCTCTGTGGTGTTTTCCTCTTAGTTGCCTTTACATCAGGCAGGTTTTTTTTTTCCTATCTTGGAGCAAAGATAACCATCCGGAGAGCCAGACTGCCTTGGTCTTTTCACTAGAGGTCTCAGAATAAGCTTGATCCAGTTATCAATCTAAATCCAAATTATTTTTCCCAAAAGACTCTAATTGGATCATATCATATGCCTACTCTTGGATAAGTCATTGTGTCCAGGCCTGTTTTGAGAAGCAGGGCTTCAAGATTGAGTCCCTCAAATACAAATGTGTGGAGTAGGGGGTGGGCTGAACAGGCAGTTCTAAAAAATATTTTAAAAAGCCATGTGAGTCAAACATACATGTAACACATGTCTTCTTGAACTATGGCCTCACTTAATATACTATATCTTGTAGAATTAATTTCTTTGATAGACTGGCCTTGTAACCTAGTGTGTTCTGAATGTACTCATTAATGTGCGGGTTGATTACATTAAACTGAAAGGAGGAGCAGGCAAGTATGATGGATCTGGGTGGTTAAAATACCTTGTCTCTGAGTAGCAGAAACAGAACAGGGGTATAGACCAATACATTACAGAACAAAAAAATCAAATCTTTAGGTCAGTGCTGCCAAGAGAACTTTCTGTGATGATGGACAGATTCTCAATCTGCTTTGTCTAGTATGGCAGTCACTAGCCACAAGGGGCTGCTGAGCACTTGATATGTGGCTGGGGTGATTAAAGAATTGAATTTTAAATTAAATTTAATTTTTTTAATTAAAATTGAAATAGTCACAGGTAACTAATATCTGCTGTATTGGACAGCACATCACTAGCCAGAAGGTCTGGGAAGCCAGATGTTGCTAATCCGGGTCAGAGAATCTGGGTAATACAAAAATAACTCTGGGGATCATGGCCCTTTACTTTATGTAAGGGTAGGGCCATGGGTATCTTATCCTCACCTGTGTCCCAAGCATGGAGAATAGTGCCTGACTTATTGTAAGCATTTAACAGTGTTTATTGACAGGCTGAATGACTCTTCTCACTTTCCATACAGTATTATAATTATAATCTTATATTTTAGAATGTACGCCTCTCCCCTGCCCCCCAGCTTTAAGAGTTATACAAATAGTAATGAGCAAAGAAGTACTGTTGTTTTTAGGAGAATAGGCAGTGAAGTCAGATTGCCTGAGTTCTAATTCTAGCTTGACAACCTATTAGCAGGTGACTTTGGGCATATCATGAAATCCCTCCGTGCCTAAGTTTCCCCATCAATGAAATGGGCATTTATGGTAATATCCACTTCATAAAGATGTTATAAAGCTTAATTGAGGTGATACATATGTAGCACTTAGCATAACATCTGGTATATAGTAAGTAGTCAATAAACGAGAGCTATTATTATTTATATCCCCCTGCATAGTGCATATTTCTTTGCTCAAGAAATCTTTCTTGAAATAAGAATCTAGGCAAAGGTACTGTTTGGTGGGCCTTGGCATGAGTGAGAAACAAGTTTTAGATTGTGGGCCATATTTGGAGGCCAAATATTGGATATTGTAACATGATAAGCCTCTCTACTAAAATAGTAATCCTCAAAATAATAGAAGAAAATAAAGACATTTATCTTTACATATAGATAATGGGAATAATAATAAATAATAATAAATGTTTTCTGGACCCCAACAGTTTTATGTTGGTGAGCATTCATTCCTTAAGCTGCTGGAACCATGCCCTTAAAAAACAGAAAACATGGGATATGTGTTGAAAAGTAGGTGAGGCTGATCTGCCGGGCCATGCTTTGGAGGGATGGTTGTGACATAATGAGTTCTTCCTAATGTAGGATCTTGTGTATCAATTTTGGAGGTTCTGAAATGACATTTTCTCTTTCAATGAGGAGTGATTAGCCTCCCCAGAATTGTTGAATCAAAATCACAAGAGACTATGATTTTGGTGTTGTATTAATCAGAGAAAGAGAACTAATGGGATATTTAAATCTTCTCTCATAGCCGAGTGCTAGGCACAGAGGAAGTGCTCAACAAATTTTGTTGAGTGAATTAAAAAAAAAATGCATTACTATCTATTTTGGGAGGCACTAGGCTGAGTACCATAGTCCTGGCTTTTGTTAGTCAGGGTTCTCCAAAGAAACAACTGAGAGTATATTTACTTATGTATGTAAATGTTAAGAGATATATTATAGGAATTTGCTCATGCAACCATGGAGATGGGCATGTCTGAATACTGTAAGGTAGGCTGCAAGTTGGGAACTTGATGGTGATTTTGATTTCCCTAGGAGAAGCTGGCTATCTGGAGTAGAAAGAAAAATTCTTCTTTCTGATAAGTGAAATAATCAGTTTTCCCTTTTAGACCTCCAACTGATAGGATAAGGAGACTCTTGTCATTGCTGAAGGGAATCTCCATTCTTGTTGTGATCAGTCATGGTTGGAATCAGCTAACAATGATGTAGATTCATCCACAGAATATCTTCATGCTAACAATCAGGCCATTGCTTTCTTGATCAAACAAATGGACAGCATAACCTAGAGGAGTTGATACATGAAATTAACCATCATAGATATATTTTGGCATATGAATTAGGTTACATGTGTATAAACCATATGTCAACTTATAAATGTATAGGAAAGTATTTCTATTAAGAAATGTGCTGAGTGAGTTCTGTGATTCCTTCCAACTAATTATTGAACCCAGCAGGTTGTGGGAACACCTGAATTTGTAGTCAGTTGGTCAAAGTGTGGGACCCCCAAACTTGTGGCTGGCTTCTGAAGGGTAGTCTTGTAGAGGATTGCCCCTCACTGGTAGTTTGTCAGAATTGCATTGTGGTTGCTGTTTGAAGTTACTGACCTTAGTGTAGTTGGTGTCAGAAGTTACTGAAGTTTTGTAGTCAGTGTAAAGACTTGTATTAGTTAGGGTTCTCCTTGGAAACAGAATCAATGAGAGATGTCTCTTATTATCAAATTGTAAAAGTGACTCACGCAACTGCGGGAGCGCACGAGTCCAAATTCTGCAGAGCCGTCAACAAGCTGTCAACTCCAAGGAAGACGTCCGACGAACTCCTCGGGAAACGAACCGACAACTTTGACGAACTCCTCAGGAAACGAACCGGCAACTTTGAAGAACTCCTCAGGAAACGAACTGGCAACTTCAACGAGCTCCCCAGGAAAAGCTTCACTGAGCAGCTGAAGAAGAAGTGAAGGTTCTCTAACCGTCCGGCTTATAAGCCTCCAACTGATCATCCGGACCAAATCCAGCCAATTGCATTCTCTCACTGTGGAAGCACGCCCCTTGATGAGCCATCAGTCAGCTTCAGTCAATTGACTGATGATCCGACAAACCAACCAGCCTCAAATAGCCTCACAGGAATCGTCAGGCCAGTGCCCACTTGACCAGACAGCTAGGCCACCTAGCCAAGTTGACACATGAACCCAACCATCACGAGACTTAAATAGACATGTCACAGAAGAGAATGAACAACAAAAAAGCAAATGAAAAAGTGTGCAACTTTATCACATAACATGGAAAAGCTAATTAAAGACACAATGTAATACCACTGCACACACCAGACTGGCTAAAATGAGAAAGACTTGAACACTGGATGTAGAGTGACTGAAACTCTCATGTACTGCTTATGATTGAGTGAATTGGCACAACCACTTTGGAAAAACATATAGCCATTTCCTATAAATTAAACATACACTTATATTATAACCCAGCAATTCTACTTGTATGTATATATACCCAACAGAAAATGCTCACATACATTCAGCAAAGTCACTAAGTAAATGTTCATAACAGCATTGCTCATAATTGCCAAGAATTTATAAACCATCCAAATGGTCCTTAATCACAGAATAAGTAAATAAATTGTGGTATATATACTTACTGGAACATTATGGAGCAATGACAGTAAACAGTATTCAACTATTTGCAACTAAATGGAAAAAAACATAATGTTGAGAGAAAGAAGCCAGATACAAAAAAGTACATACTCTGGTTCTCTATATATATTGATGAATAAATCAGACACAGCTAATCTGTGCTGTTAGAAGTAAGAATAGGGTTAGTTGCCCTTGGAGGAATGGTGAGTAGGAAAAAAATAAAAAGTATCTATGATGGTCTTTCATGTTCTGATGTTCAGCTTCACTCAGGGGAGTAAATTACACATTAGAATATTCCTATTGAACTCAAAATTAGAATGAAGGAATAGCGATGATTGTGTCTTGTTTTGGTCAAGCTCCTGTAGCCCGAATCATTGTCCTTTTCCACTTCAAGGATTTTCTTTCCTAAGAACGATCCCCAATAACCTGGAATCAGAACCCCTCTATCTATGTTAGGAGACACACTGAACTATTAATCCTGTGTTTATTTAATGCCATTGAAACCATTCCATTAAAATATCATCTTCCATTAGCACTTACACTGTTTTAATAACAATAACTTATGTAAGTGAACAATTTAGTTTTAATTGATTATATTTTAGGGTAGCTGTTTTTGCATGGCTTATAAACTTGACTGTAAACTGTTGATTGCAGTTTAGGAGGGGCTGCTTCTAGAAGTTTTTAAAGATACACTACAAATGGTATGCATGTAAATCATTAGTACTTTCTAATGAGGTAGGATACTATTTCCTGATCTTGTTCTTAGATTTTATGATGACTGTTAATCCTGTGCCTCTATTCACTGGCTCCAGTGGATATTCAGGATTGGGTGGAGGAAATGTAAAATATGCATAACATTTTGTATATTCTTCAAAATTATTTTAGGAAACAGGTGTTATCGCATTTGCAGCAGAGGAATTTCAGGTACAAAGTTAAGTGCCCCCTACTCAGTCTACTTATTATATATGATATCACAAATGCAACTGTAGTTAAGAGGTTTTTCTGGATCTGCTTTGCCACTTTTTGTCTTCTGTCGTGTATTTAAAATAGGTTTATTGATAAAAGCTTATTCCTTGGATGTTTAAATCATCTTCAGTAGTTGGTACCATTACACTTCTGTTCAAGAACATCCTCTGAATATGCCTGAATGGATTCTTTTTTTCTTTTCCTGATTAGAGACGTTGTAGGTTTACGAAACAATCATGCATAAAATACAAGATTCCCGTATACCACCCCACTACCACCACATTGCATTGGTGTGGAACATTTGTTACAATTGATGATAGCACATATTTATAATTGTACTATTAATTAAAGTCCGTAGGTTAACTTAGGATTCACTGTGTAGTGCAGTTCCATGGATTTAAAAAAAAATTTTTATTCTGTTACCATTTATGCAATCTAACATTTCCCTCTCTATGATATTCAGGTATATATTTCAGTGTTGTTAATTTCATTCACAATGTTGTGCTACCATCACCACCATCCATTACCAAAACATTTCCATCATTCCAAATAGGAACTCAGTACGTTTTAAAAGCTTCCTATTCCCTATCCCCACCCTGTCCCCTGGTAACCTATATTATAGATGTTGGCCCTATTAATTTGCTTGGTCTAATTGTTTCAAATCAGTGAAATCATACAATATTTGTCTTTTTGTGTCTGGCTTATTTCACTAAACATGAAGTCTTCAAGGTTCATCCACGTTGTCACATGTATTAGGACTTCATTCCTTTTTATGGTGAATAATATTCCATTGTATGTATATACCACATTTTATCTATCTATTCATCGGTTGAGGGACACTTGGGTTGCTTCCATCTTTTGGCAATTGTAAATAATATTACTATGAACATTACTGTGCAAATATCTGTTCAAGTTCCTGCTTTCAGTTCTTTTAGGTATATACCTAGTAGTGGGATTGCTGGGTCATAATGTAATTCTATACTTAGCTTTCTGAGGAATTGCCAAACTGTATTCCACAGCGGCTGCACCATTTTACGATCCCACCAGCAATGAATGAGTGTTTCTGTTTCTCCATATCCCCTCCAACACTTGTTATGTTCCATTTTTTTTATTAGCACCATTCTAATGGTATGAAATGGTATCTCTTTGTGGTTTTGATTTGTATTTCCCTGATGGCTAATGATGTTGAACATCTTTTCATGTGTTTTCTGGCTATTTGTATATCTTCTTTGGAGAGATGTCTGTTCAAGTCTTTTGCCTATGTTTTAATTGGGTTCTTTGTCTTTTTGTTTTTAAGTTGAAGGATTACTTTATGTTTTCTGAATATTAATCCCTTATCAGATTTGTGGTTTACAAATATTTTCTCCCATTGTGTAGATTGTCATTTTTACTTTCATGATAAAGCCCTTTGAGGAACAAAAGTTTTTAATGTTGATGAGATCCCATTTATCTATTTTTTCTTTTGTTGCTTGTGCTTTGGGTATAAAGTCTAAGAAACCATTGCTTAACACATGGTCCTGAAGATGTTTTCTTCTAAGAGCTTGATAGCTTGAATGGATTCTTAACTCAAGTTTTTCAACCAGTTTGAGAGATTATTTTCTCCTTTATTCTGTTACTTGCTGAAAGGAACTGTTATCACAGAACTGCTGTGGGTTTTGTGTCATCACTTAATCCACTGCCCATTTAAAATTGATGATTTAGTTGTAAAGTACATATTTAATTTGTTTTAATCTAGTAACATGGCATGTAATTCGAAAATTTTGTGTAATTCTTAAATAAGAATAATTAGTTTATACAACTTGTAACTGTTCTAGAAACTTTTTGAAACTAATGAACACTATAAACGGATGCTTATGGTTTGAGTGAGCTTTAAATGGGGTGCCTCCACTGATTTGTAGCCTTTTCTTGGAGACATGCTGAATAGCGAATAATTTTTAGGTCAGAATACAACTGTAGTCCCTTTAAAAATAGAATACTACTAGCTTTTAAAAGTGATAATGTAGTTTTTTCCTCATTCTTTTTTGGGGCACACAATGAAGGAAGGTCATATAACTTTCTATTCCATTCTTCCTTATTTAAGTCAGGCTGATTTTTTCCTTCTGACATACACAGAGAGAATTTATTGCTTTCCAAAGCTGAATAGCTCATGAGAAATTCTCTTAATAGGTGAGTGTATTTAAAATAATTTCTCCATTGATTATGTTCTCATTTGCTGCCAATTAATTTTTTTTTTTAATTATCCAGCAGAAATGGACGTTGAGAAGTGTGGAAACCTATAAAACACAATTTAGGAACTTAGATTGTTTGACTAGAAGAAGTGATAATCTCCAAACCAATTATCCTTGCACATTTCCTAGATTTCAGGTCCTTCTGCAAAGTTAGGTGCAAGTGGTAATGTACAGTGGACAGAACTTTGGACCACAGAATTCATTTGCATTTATAGTGGATTTTATGTATAGTGGATTTTATGTTCATATGGAAAACAGAGAATGCTCACTATTGAGGTAGACTCAAGCATAAGGTTTTGGGCTCAGCCTTTAAGAACCGTTCAAACATTAACCCTTTCCACCTTTAGCTACAAAAGAATACATTAGTGATTGTTAATGGAAGACATCTATCATATGTCTGTTCTTACTATCTACTGCATACCTTGATGTTTGTATGTATGGACTGTATTTACAAACAGAAATTATTGTAGCCTTATTTGTATTCAACAACCCTAAAATTATAATTCTAATAAGACACAATGGATTCTAGATTAATGATTATTTTAGGATTGGGTAAGTAAGTATGATGTGTACCTCTCATCAAGTTTTCTGAGATCTAAACCCATCTTTAATGAAGTTATTTGCTTATAACTTCCATGATTTCTTTCAGGATATCTCATTATTCAAGGGAGAATACGTATTTCTCTGTGTTTTCTTTCACAGGAAAGCCATTTTTACTTATTTTTTTGTTTTATTAGTGAAAGTTCCTTTTCTGAAGTATTCCTTTAACAGCTTAAAAGGAATAATTTAATTGATGTTGGGATTTTCTGAGGCCAGGACTTTTATGAACAAATGTTAGTAAGATTTCAGTAGAGAACTGTTTTTCATACTATTTCATAATTTAAATTTTTCTGAATCCATTTCTTATAAATAAAAATCCAGAATTCTGAAGTATGCATGTTTGGTATGCTATCATTTTTAGTGGGCAATTTATATTCCAAATCGTTTATGTTATTTACTGCATTGAAATTTTTTTTTTTTAGAAAAGTGAGAAATTACAATAGTCAACATTTTGTTGAGTGGTTATGTGGATCAGTTACCATTCTAACTATTTTTCTTTTATTAATCAATTTAATACCCCGAAGAACTCCAAGACGTTGGGTACTGTTGCCATTCCCATTTTAGAGTTGAAGAAACTGAGTCACAGAGGGATTAGATAACTTGCCCAGGTTTGTAGGTAGTGACACTGGGATCCCAACCCAGGTAATGTGGGTCCAGAGCCCACTGTTTTAACTACTGTACAACATGCCTCTCAAAAGACTGAAAACTTTCTGAGATCTCCATGGATCATCAAGGAGACCCAAAATTACAACAATCCAATTCATTAAGAAGTGTTCTCTGATTTTGAAAAAAAGTGGACAAATAATATTTTTAGTATCTGAATATTATTTAATATGAAAAATATTGTTCTATCAAATATATTTTGATAAGATATTATTTCTGCATTCAATTTTGAGCCTTATATTTTAATCATGATTCTTGGAAGTCTACCTAAGTCTAAACAATAATGGAATATATTGAAACACATAAAATGGAACCATATTAAGATTTTGAAGAGGCTGGAAATTTTAGTCTAGCATTTAAGATTGTGGTGAGATAAGGAAATTCATTTGCCTAATAATTTTTCACAAATACAGGAAATGTAAGGAAAACATTCTACTATCTTGATTATGGATTGAATTAGTAGACATTACATCATTTTACCATTGGAGAATTTAAGGAGTGTGTGTGAGTGGCATGGTATGTTTGTGCATGTATGTTTTGGGAGTGCTGAATTGAGGAGCCCTAAGACCATGTTTAAGGGACAACATGTGGCTGGTTTTATTTCTCTGAGGACTATTTGGCTGGCTTTTGTCTTGCTGGGCCCAGGCAGGTAGATTATAGAAAATTACTGTGGGGAGCTGGGGAGGTTTTTGAGGGAGAGGCTATGGAAGAGAAGGGTGAGGTAAATGCCTTCAGAGGTGGGACACTGGGGCAAGAAATAGAGAATATTAAGGATCTTTCCTCTATTGTGTGTGAAATGACACCCTCCTCCATCTTCCCAATAAGTTTTTCTAAAAATTGACCTGTTTTTGGTGTGCTTTTGAAGTCATGTTCCTGTTTGTATCAAATGCCTCATTATAAGACTGACTTCAAGGAGAAAAGACTGACTTGTAGGTGACAGCAGGTACCAAGGAAGCCACCTACATAAACATTACAGATGTATGAATTTTCTGATGATGTTTTAAACTATTTATATTAATACAGCATATTCCAGGATAGTTGTAAATCTACATAAATACTTGGGCCTAGATTACTTGAGGCACCATTTAGACTTGATAACTTATTTAGCATTTAGAACATTTGTAATTTCCCCTCTGTTCTCTGTTTGATTATTTGTTCATGACCTTTGGATATCAGATAGCACATTTTTAGGTGATAGATAGCCATTTAAACTCAGTGGCACCCGCATTGTTAAAACTTACCTTTATAATCATCTAATTCAATGTCCTGTATTCTAACCCTGGAAAAAGATCACTGTTTATAAAACAAATCCCACTTGAGTTTGTCTGGTAGACACAATGATTCTTTATAATGTGTACGTTGAAAATAAAACACATTTATTCATTTGATTTCCTCTAATTAAATTAGTCCAATAGAGTAATATATTCTGCCTGAAATACAACACTGGATTTGTCTTGAAGAAGTTGACAATATTAGGAATTTATTAGAGAATATCTGCAAAGTCCTGTGGTAAATGATTTAGTTGCCTCCAATTATCCATTCCCACCTTCCACCTTAGTAATAACAAAACTGATTTTTAGCTCAGCACATTGTTGCTCACCTTGAAAACCTACATTTCCCAGCCTCCTTTGTAGTCAGGGGGGGTCATGTGATTAAGTTCAGTTTAGTGGGAGAAAGTAGAAGTGTTTGAATATTATTTCCAAGGTGTCTCTTTAAAAGGAAGGGGTGACATATTTCTTTTCCTTCTTCCCTCATCCTGTTTCATGGAACACAGCTGTGATGGCTGGAGCTCTGGTGGTCATGTAAGACCTGGAGGATAAGATTCACACTCTAGAGAATGTGTAGTTAGCTAAAAGGAGACTGGATCCTTATGAGTTTGTGGAATTGCCACACTAAGTATGGATTACCCACCTTGACTTATTTTCTGGGAGAGAGAACTAAATTTCTGTCTTATTTAAGCTGTTGTTTATTTCAGGTTTGTCATTTGCAGCTAAATCTATTTCTAACAGATACAGCTCTTTCCATAACAAAAAGACCAGTGCATAAGTTCTTTCTTGGATACTTTATTGAATTTATTCTAAGGCACATTTCCGTATCTTGTATCTTGATTCCCATGATAAATATCAGTGAAGATTGAGAGGCAGCAAAATATACATAGAGGAAAGAGCATGAACTTGGCTTTGAATTCTACTGATTATATGATCTTGGGCAAGTTATTTAACTTCGTTGAGTTACTTTTCTATAAAACTGTCATTGTAGTGTTTTCCAAGGTTACAGTTGAATTAAAAATTTATATTTTATAAATATAAATGTGGCACATAGAGTGGGTACTGAATTTATATGTATTGCTTCCCATTCTCCCTTTGTACTAAAAGATCTGAGATCAGATCAGATGACATTGAATTCAGTGGCCCTAATGGCTTGAATAAAGGAGCCTGAAAATGGAACATGCTGAGGTCACTGACAGAAAAAAAGAAATGAGGAAAACTTAAACAAGATAAAGAGGATGTTCACCAAGGAATAGTTCTAAAAGGTTACAGACAAAAAGAGGATTTACAAGCGTACAACCAAATTTGAAGTCAAAATTGGGGTTTTAGAACCTAATACTTATGTTTTCAGGCTAGTTTCAGGGGCTTTTATATGGTGAACAGACATTTAATTGATTTAAGTAAGATTTCTCTCACTATGTAAAACTGTGTTGCTAAAATGAAAGAAAAAAACCAAATCAAGAGCTATTTATTTCTAATTATGTTTTTGAAAATGAATTTTAAAAAGTGTAAATAATATATTGTCCTGCACAGAGCACAGTTTTGTTTTTTTTTTTTTTTTTTAAAAAGGAATTACAGTGATTAAGGTGGCCATTTAGATAATTTGAAGAAACAGATTAGAGGAATTTTTGTACTTACAATGACCATTCACCTCTTTGTGGTTTAAATGAAAAATTTAGAAAGCATTTCATAGGGATGACCTTTATTCTCTTAAAAATATAATTGAATTTGATATTTTTCATTTAATCATTTAAGATGATTTATGATGAGAGGTATTTTAATGCCATTATTTGTAGTTTTCAGCAAAGCAACAAGCAACTTAAGAGTTACCATTTTGAAAATTAAATTTTTGAGCAGCTTGGCTGTTAATATCTCTTTAATTAAAGTATGATAAATTTGAAGCCTAACTCCATAACTTACTCTTTAAAATCAACATATGTTGAAATATCTACAGTAATGTCTACAGTACAAATGTTGGGTAGTGTAGTGGAAGCATATTTTTGCAAATTTCTGATTCCCTTGAGTTTCTGGATTGTCTCCCAGTTTTAAACTTAGGGTAGGTGATGAAATCGCTGGGTATTAAATGCATTTAAAAATTGCAAATGCATTCTGTTTTCTTTCACAATTACTTGACAGCCTCTGATTGGTGTTTCCTGTTGTGCAGTGATGATTGTATTCTTCTAGTGTTTCCCGTCAAGTGTAGCGCTCCTTAGAATAGAAGAACTTTTTGGACTCATTTCCCCCCTTTTCATGCATTCATTAATCAGCTGGGGTTTACATTTAACATTCCAACTCTCATTGTCACAGCCATTTAAAAGTTAAGTTTAATAGACTTTTTGAAAAATCCAAACAATGTGTATCTTATGTAATTTTAGTTTCCTTTAAAATTCCATTACTAAAAAGGCCAGTATAGCCATTTGCTTATAATAAATCATGTCTTCTTCTAGGAATTTTAAAAGTCGGTTTAATGGGACTCTTGAGTAGACAGCTGAGAAGGTTGAATTGCATTTGATTCTGAAAAGTTTTAGGTGTAAGATACTACCAGCATGAAGTACTAATCTCCACACATCCTGAAGTGGCTGGTTGGGTAGGTTAGGGATGGAGAATTCTCTTAAGACTCAAAATAGAACATAAACCGAAATTCAGAGAAAAATCATATGTAACTCTCCATGTCTGCCATGTTTATGGGTGTCAGCTATTCAAATAGGAATCTTAACTTGAATCTTCAAGAAAATGACCCTTCTAAAACGTAATTCGTCTTGGAAGAAGATGACTTTCCTTTTGCTTTAAGTCAGAAACTCATTGTTATGTCCCAGAAATAAAATCCATGTATTGGATTCTCACTGAACACAATAAAACTCAGAATTCCTCAGTATTGAAAGCTAAAAGAGAGATATTTATAATAGAAAGAAGTGCATCCTTATTCATGGCATCTTTTGTAATCAAGAATGAAGTGCTGGGGAAAATGGAGGAATTTGAGAGGTCTGAGAGTAAAGGATTTGGTTCATTGGAAGAAGAGAAGGAAAGAAGAAATGTTTTTGAATATTTATCAGAATGCTATTTCTCAGTTTTCATATTTTGATGTCGATTTTTTTATGTGCTTCATTTCTTTATATTCCTTTTCTCTTTTACAGCCAAAAGGTTCATATGTCAAAGACACAGGTTTTGCTGTGATGATTTTTTAATGATACAGTGCTTGGCAGAAAACACTTACGCTCGGTTGTTTTATGTTTTGATAGGTTTTATTTATTTATTTATTTTTTGCTTGCTATTTGTCACTTATACTATTGTGTGCATTTTCTTTTTAAAATTATAATTTAAAAAATTTGAAATTTCTCCAGAAAACTATTATACAGCTTAATTTTTCAAAACAACCTTTTACTAAAGGAAGAACAATTTTAACTTTTTCATCTTTCACACAACTCTGTACATTAACAAAATGAATGGTCATTCAGTCTAATAACTAAAATAATTTGTAAAAGTTAGTTCTAAAAAATATAAAAGTAGAATTCTGAATGTCTTACTTCAGTCATTTGCTTTTTATTCTTAGATAAAATCTTTTCTCCCAGGTGAATTCTTCTATTAACTACTTAATTATAAAATAATGTTCAATAAGATCTAACTTTCTAATTATGTCTTATGTCACATCATTCAAGTTATATTTTTTATACTTAAAGTGAAAATGAAATTTAGTATATTGTAAAGATCCATTTTACGTAACTGTATAATGTATATATCAAACAGTAAGTATACTACATAGATGATTATCTCCTTGATCATGTGTTTAGTTCAAGAGAGTTCAGTTTAAAAAAAAGTACATAACTTCTTGGCAGTGGAAAACAAGCTTTTTATGTAGAAAAACAGGAAGTTAATCATAGAAAGCTTTTCTTTTTACTAACAAATACAATGATTGGTAATATTACATACCCTTGAAAGAGTACAGCTTGCATATTTTAGGTGTTAGGTAAGATGAAAATTGTTTGAGTTTCATAATTGTATGTGGCTAAGCAAATCCAGTTATATACTTATCTTTTAATATGAAAATACTGTATCAATATGTATCAATATGAAAACAAGCTTTCTAGGACATGGGATACAGAATTAAGCATTTGGGTCTAGTGAACTATTAGGATAAGTTGATTAATACATACTTTATAAAAAAGGGTAATATGTAGATTTTTTTTTCAAAAGTATGTTTTCTAATTACATCAGTGTAAGATATTCTATTCAGACACTAAGTTATATTACACATTTGAGAGCAGGGTCTCTTGGTTGATTTTGCTGATAACCATCTTTGTGGCTACTACAAAGAGAACCAATCAACAGAATAAAGTCTATTCTTATGTGGGCACATCTGGATTTCTTTTTAAAAAATATGCGGTTGAAATTTTCCCAGGGCTCTACATGACAGATATCTGTATTTTCCTTTTAGCAGCCGCGGTTTCAGGGAGGGCCATATTTCTTTCTTTGTAATTAGTGTTCCAATTGGCTGTGTTTAAGAAACTTTGTCCTCAGCTGTAGAACAGGATGAGTTTATGGGACTGTGAAGTGGTTCTTCCCCTTGACATTTTGCCTTTTGGGTTTCATGTGTTTATATGAAACCTGCCTCACAGCATAACTGCTTCAGATCCTGGCTGCCCCCACATCAGAAGGATTATATTTCTTATATTCTATTATTTATGGACTATTGTCAAGCAGAAAGCTTTGTCATTTTATAGTAGCCCCAGGAATAAAGCCCCTTACAATTGGAAGCTATAGCAAGTGCCAAAATAACACCTGATGTGTAGTATCACCCCCCCCCACCCCTTTATAGCTTTTATAAAACATACTGACAAAGGCTTGAGATCAAAGCGCAGAAGGGAATGACAATGACAGAGGAAGGAGGGGCTGCGGCCAAGGAGCTCTTTATATAAAACCCTGGACTCCCTTTTATGGGAAACAACTTCTCACTAATGTAAGGGTTTAATCTCATGTGCATACATGTATAAAATTTCATATTTCAGAAAGTCTGCTAGAATTGAAATGAAGTGTTTTATGAATACAAAATAAATTAATGACACTAAATTTTTTTATTAAAAATAATCCTTAAATCTTACATTTGAAGGAATTTTGCATACAGTCTACATGCCAGGTATCATGGTAGCAATACTTTAAAAAAGTACACTGTATATATTGGGGAATGATATTAAGAGAAAATAATAGCCTTTCATAGGGCAACTTCTTCTTCCAAGTTTCAAAATCTGGGATTGCTTTGGCCCAGGTACATTCATTGTGGAAAAATATAATCTTAAAAAATTTCATTTGCATAACAAGAATTTTGAATATGAAAAGTACATGAAAATCTCAATGAAATTACTTTTCATTTCACATTCCAGACCAGACTTTTGGCAGATGAATCTTTAAGAGCACATAAAGGAATCCTTGTAACATGTGGATGTGAGTCATTACAAAATGTATTGTTAAATTGTTTTGTGACACACCCAATAGATGAAAGGCTAAAAAATATGTAACATGTGATTAGGAAATTCTCCCTTGATTACTCAGTTACCATTGTACTTTCTTTATCATTATTTATTTTTGGATAACAGGTTCAATAGAATTATAGTAAGGATTCATGTTGTGAAGTGGCAGTTTATATCTTTTAGTAAAAACTAATTTACCATAGAATTGGAGTTTAAATAGAATTTTTTAAAAAGGGAAGTGTATCCTTCAAAAAGCAGTGAATATTTCAGTTGTAACTTCATTGCTTACTTTGGTCTGTACAAAGCCCTTGAAAGCCTCGTATTTGCTTCTGAGGAAAGCTTCACATAGCAGCCACCAAGTGTCCAAGAGCTGGCTGCAAGTAATCTGGTAGATCCAGAAATTTTAACCCAAAACAATGTTGCACAGTTGACCATATTCTAACACTGGACATATGAGCAGTCATAACCACATTTTATAATCAAGATAATAACCATTTGACACATAATCAAGGCAAACAGTTTAAGAGAAAACTTCAGGGCGTTAGCTTTTTGATATGTAGATAATAGAATTCAGCTAAAGAAGATTCGTTTTCAGCTGATTAGTCAGCTGACCGTGGTGACCTATCTGGTTTCCTGGCTTTGTGCTGCCAAACTGCATTCTCAAAATTGTTTTGAAGAGGTAAAAGCTCAACAAATACACTGCAAATATGGCAATTACTCCTTTTCACTTTCATCATATTCTGTGTTTAAGTTCCTGTGGACCAGGAAAAGTGAGGCAGTTATCACAATCTGTGGGACTGGGGCAAAAGTTTTACATGCCGGAGCTCTAACCTCAGACATTCTTGTTTTCCACATAATTTGGGGTCATTTTTGTGAGTACAGTATACCAACAAAAGCTGGTGTTCTTTGACTTAAAATGAAGTTAGGGAAGTGATTTCTTTTAATTCTGTTTTACTTTTATTATTCTTTGAGTGTACACTATGATCTAAGTTTCCTGTGTTTTTCTGGGAAAACTATTTGGTATTTTGGTAGAGCTGTGATACCTACAACACCCACTCCCAGCATCCGTACTTCAGAAGAGGAGATTGGATATGGTACGTCCAATCAGATATTCAACAAATACTTAACATGCAGCTGTCTGCCAGGGAGGGAAAGTGCACTCTACTGGATTCACATTCCTGGTCTAGTCCTAAGACCTTGGTCTTACTGTTTTTTGTTTAGCTCATCCATGCAATAATTCTTACGTCTTAAACTAAAAGAGATGCCCATAACTAAACAAAGCAAAAAAGAAATCAGAATACACTTACAGAAAACAAGGGAATTTTGTCAAGTAAGGGAGCAGCAATTGGTTCCTTCAGTCAATGATTTTATAATGCTTTACATGTTAACTTCAGAATTACAATAAAACTCAATAAATACTTCGAAATACCCCTTTGGCAATTGAATGAAAGAGAATGGAATCTATTGTTCAGCTTACTTACTTTTTGGTTTACTGCACATCATGTTTTTACTTTCTGGTCAGAATATAAAACCTTTTTTGTGTTCTATCCTTTGAGATTTCTGAGAAGTGAAGTTGTGGGGATGCACAGCCTATATTTTAAATTTTTTTCTATAGCTTTTCTCTTTCTATTATATTTCTCTAATAATTGTATCTATTTTTAGTGTTGGTATCTTAGTGGGAATTTTTCTTTCATCCTCATTTTTGTTTTGCCTTCAAGTGCCTTCTTCAGTTGGCCAAAATTTAACATTGTAACTTGTGGGTTTTCCGGAGTTGACCTTGGTATGCTGGGGGAGGACGTGGCAGGGTGTCCTCCAGCAGGGGAGTGGTAGTTGTGCAAGACAGAGCACTGATTCAGGGGCAAGTGGAGGGCAGGGGGAGGGGGATGCTGACTCCAAATTCAAGCCGCACCTGAGGCAGTATTTCTCAAACAGAAAGGTGCCCTCTTTAATTATCTGCCCCATCATAATTACTTTAATGACAGCCAACTGATTTAGAACCCCCTTCCAGAGTGAGCTCACCAAACAATAGATGTTCCATAGACATGACAAAGCTAATTTTCTTGCCCTAAGGAATTTGTAGCCTCACATCTTGTTTGTGTATTTACCTTATGAAGGTAAAATGCTTTCTCCTTTTTAGGAGGCAGAGTTGAAACGTTTTCCTCCCGAGGATGTTGGCTTAAAAAGGAAAAAAAAACTACTACTTAAATGGACCTTTTCAGCAAATCCTGTCGTCTCTAAGTTTTGAATAAAGTTTTAAATGAACTGGTTTAACTGGAAACAAAATTCTCAGGTACTGGAGAACAATTAATTTTCATCATTTAAGATTCATTGAACAAATGATCATTTTGTGAATCAAGAAAAACACTTAGAAAACTTACTAGTTGTTAGGCTAGATATATTGTGGTGATATATTTTGTATATGTTCTTAAAAACATTTTTATACTGTTAGATGTTAGGAGAATATGTGTGTAAATGATAAAAACTTTATGATCATTGATTCTTTTGAGTTTTAGAAACCCATGATAACCTGCTATTTTCTGTTCTTGAAGTAGAAAGGTTGTGACAAATGATTTCATTCTAACATTGCACTTGTATAGAAAGTTTTGATATTACTAATCTTATTTTATTGTATTCCAAGAACACGGTTGCCTTTTACTTTTTATATAACATAATGTGATTGTCAGCTAAAAAAAGGGGAATTTGTTATTTTCCCTCTGTATTTGTGCTGTAAAAGAAGTATACCCTAGGCTTTCTCATCAGTGAGCCTGGCCCCAAATGAAATCATGGAAACACATAATTATATTGTTTTAGTTTCCTTGGCTACTTAAGCAAATATGCTGCAATGGGTCAGCAAATAAAATGGGAATTTATTAGCTTATGGTTTTAAGGCTAAAAGATACTCCGTATCAAGGCATCATTAAGGCGATGCTTTCTTCCTGAAGACTGGCATTCTGGGGCTGGCTGCCAGAGATCCTTGGTCCTTGGATCCTCTGTCACATGGCAGTGCATATGGTGACCACTTTGTCCTTTTTCGTGTTCCATTAAATTTCAATTTCTGGCTGCTCCCTATCACTTTTTCTCTTCTATTTGAATTTCATTCCGTTTATAAAGGACTCCAGTAATAGGCTTAAGACCCATTCTGATTGAGATGGGCCACATACTATCTGAAGAAACCTCTTCAAAAGGTACTATTTACAATGAGTTCAAGCCCACAGGAATGGATTAAGTTTACAACATGTTTTCCTGGGGTACATACAGCTCCAGACCACCACACACATCTGAAATATTTGTTGGTTTTCTAGAAAACTTGAGTTATGATTAAGAGTGGCTGTGTAAAGTTCATTTGCACATCTTTTCCTGAGGCATGAAACACAATAACTGTAAAAACATTTCCATAAAGAGTAAATTCATGGGTGCAGACTGTGTAGTACTAACAAAGTTATATAGAAAATATTCTTTATTTCTTTAGATCTCCTTGTAAAAATGTGATTAAAAATGGTAGAGGTCAATAGAAAGAAAGAATAATACCTCTTGTGTTGTCAGATATTTCAGTTTCATATATAAGCTTTATGGTTCACATGAGCAAAACAGTTAAGCTGCTTCAGAACCAGGCAGTTTTTCTTGCCTAGTTGCTGAGAAACATTGTAGAGCCATTCCAAACCACTGGGATCATTTGCTCTGATTTCAGATAAGCAAAATAAAATAAACAAACTCTTGGCAATGTGGGAACTGGTTCTGCTCTTTCTTGTTCTAACTCTGCAAAACCTGAATGTCTCCACAGGATCTTTGAATGGGTCTCATTGTTTATTTATTGTGCTTTTCACAAGTGCTTGAAACTTCACCTTTGTTTTACTAATAGCTTTCTTCTAAAGTGGGTTGACATTTGAGTTAATTTTCAGTGGCCTCCAAGTTTTTCCTTAAATTGGGCCAGCTGATTAGACCATTTAAAGTAAGGAAGTCTCATATAATTGTAGCATATAAAAATAAGGAACGTTTATGAGGAGACTTTAATTTGTTTTCCTACTTTAAACATGTAGGGTCATAAAGAAAATTTTCTTTCATACTCTTTAATCACTTGTGTTGGTAAATTAAATAATTTAATTGAGTACAGAGTTTAGAGCCTATTTGTCCTGTAGACCATCTTAGAAGTTGTAAGTTTTTATTTAAAAACCTGTTAGATATATAAACATTTACATTTTTATTCACACTTGAATATAAAATTGTTTAAAACTTTAACATCAGGAATTTAGGCAATTGATCATGGTTTTCCTTACCTCCATGAGCAAACTTGAATACTTAACACAATGTTCTTTGTTCACATTTTTTTATTGGATTAATTTTACAAATTACAAATGAATACTTTTTTATCTGTAGAGTAATATTAAAAATGAGACTGCAACTTTAGTGAAGAATGCTGTCCGTATAGCAGGAATTGAAAATTACAAACTATCGGCAAGTATTGTGCAGAAATGGGTATCAGTAGGCAAACTCAAGAAACATATTCCAGTATGTAGTGAAACCTTGTTCCACAAAGCAAAGATGAACAGATTTGGTTACATAAAAGGTAAAATATTCTCATTTGCAAAAGATACCATAAACAAAAGCAAAATGTGGTAAGAAATATTTGTCCTAGTAGACAAAATACAAATATGGGCTTGACCTCATGAGTAGTCAGGATGATATGAATGTAAACAGTAAGATGTCAGTTTTTATCTAATCAGATTTGCAAAATTAAAAGGACTTAAAATATCTAGTGCCAGTAAGGATATGAGATAATTGACACTTTTATACAGTGTTGGTAAGAATATGAATTGTTACATCTGCAATGTACTTAATTTAATTTAGTGATTCTGTCCCACTTCTGGGAATCCATCCTACAGAAAAGAAAATACCAATACGTAAGTATAGAGTACAAGGGGGTTTATTGATAACTTATTTATTTTTACTGTAAGTTAATTGTTAAAATGTATTTTTATCAATAAAAAAGTAATGAAAAAAATTTGAATTAAATGTAGTACATCCAAACTATGGAATATCATGCAGCTGTATTAAAAATAATAGGTAGATAGCTATATACTTGGAAAGATGTACATGATATTTTTTAAATGAACAAAAGTAGTTGCAGATATTTATATACAAATTAAATATATGGTCATGTGTTTTATATCATTTTTGTTAGTAAAAAGTGATTATCCTATAAAATACAGACAAAATATGTAAGTTTCCATTGGAGTGGGGTGGCGTGAGTTGTTGGAGAGGTGGAGGTGAAGGAAATAGAAAGTGTCTGTATTACCTCTGTAATTTTAAAAGTACCAATAAATCTTTTAAAAGAGAAATGTTGACTGTTGTACTTTAAGGAAATGTTAATTTGAAACAAGTCAGAATTACAAATTGTATGAACCAATACTTATTGAATTCAGAGCTAAATATACAAGGTTTTCACAATCACATGGTCACACTGTATAAGCTATATAGTTATACACTCATTTTCAAAAATCAAGGCTACTGGGTTGCAGTTCAACAGTTTCAGTTATTTCCTTCTAGCTATTCTAATACACTGAAAACTAAAAAGGAATATCTATATAATACATAAGAATAATCTTCAGAATGGCTTCTTGAATCCATTTGAAATCTCTCAGTCCCTGAAACTTTACTTTGTTTCATTTCTCTTCCACCTTTTGGTCCAGAAGGCTTTCTCAATCCCATGATACCAAGTCTGGGCTCATCCTGGGAGTCATGTCCCACATTGCCAGGGAGATTTATGCCTCTGGGAGTCATAGTGTCCCATGTAGAGGGAAAGGCAGGAAGTCCACCTGCCAAGTTGTCTTAGAGAGAGAGGCCACATCTGAGCAACAAAAGAGGTTCTTTGGAGGTGACTCTTAGGTACAATTGTAAGTAGGCTTAGCCTCTTCTTTGCAGTAATAGGCTTTATAAGGGCAAGCTCCAAGATCAAGGGCTAGGCCCACTAAATTGGTAGTCCCCAGTGTTCGCAAGAATATCAGTAATTCCCCGGGTGGGTAAATTTAATATTTCTACATTTTTCCCTAGTCCCTCAAGAGGGCTTTGCAAATACATTTTTATTCTCTGCCCAGATTCCCTGGGATATAACTTGTACAAACAAACCTATTCAAGTTTCCATGTAACTATGGTGTTTGAAAAAACTGAGCATACAAGTTCATATTTTGACTTTGGTCAGAGGAGAGATTGCAGTCCTTTTTGATTGTGAAACATCCATGAGGGGTTTCTTAACAAAAATGAATTTTTAATGGGATATCCTTGGAATAACACTCAAACTAAATTTGATGTCACTCCTAGTTTTTAGGTTTTCCACTTGATTCTTTTGTTTAGTTTATAACTCTGCATTCGAGCTGGGGAGGCTGTATATTGCAAACTCCAGAAAGGCAGTGGAGCTGAGTCACAAAGTTTTGGCTTGTGTTGAGTTCTGTCATATCACTTTGATGGCTCTGATACTGAATTTCTCCTTTTCTCAAGTGAGAACGATAATGTTGAGAATTAAGTAGTTAGTATTTTTAGATTATTTAGAACTCCATAAAAATGTACAGTAACGAGAGTCATTGACAAGTCACATTTTGTTAATTAGCTTCTTAGTGGATGCTGTGACAAACTGTTGTTAACAGATCAATAATTATTACTCTGTGGTAGTATGCCAATTTAGGAAAACTCTCCCCTTGCTCATTGGTTTGTGTAATGCTAAGATAACTGTAATGATATATAATCACAGTTTGATCACCTCTTGTGTTAGATCCAGAAGGGATCTTGAAGATGTGGATGCATATACATTTTAAAGTTGATGTATCTGAGATGAATTACGTGTCCATGGTTACATAGTTGGTTAATAACAGAGCTAGGACTTAATTTGAGCAACATGCCTGGATATATTACTGGTATAAATAAATTCATACCTTTACTCGCATTTTAGGGCTCTTTCCAGAGCATTTATATATTTTACTTAGTATTTCCTTATTATCATAATGGAACAAATATTATTCAGATCTTAGGTTATCTCTACCAGTGTGATTACTATCTGGAAGCAAGGGTGTAACCTTTCAGCAGCTGGGTAGCTTTGCTTCCATTTTTACCTTTTTTATTTTGAACTACAATTTCTATAAACTAAATTAAATGGACCAATTGTTGCAGAAAACATATAAATAATATTTGTTTATTTGCATGTTTTACTTTAATTAGACTGTTAACTGGTATTTTCCTTTGTGTTTATATATGATTTGTTCTTATATAAAAATTATTTAAAGAACAGAAACTTGTGTTTTTGAGTAATCACTATATAATTATGTACTGAAAGTACAAGATAATTTTTGAACTGTGTGAACCTTTCTTTAAAAACCTAAGTAGTATTGTTTTTCCTATGAGTGAGCATGATTGTTCCAATACTAGATTTAAGAATGGTTGAGAGCTGGGTGATTCCTTCACTAATTTCCTTGGAAATTTTGAATAGGCCCTACTATGTAGCAAGCTGTGAGTACCATGTTACTTGCTATTAAATGGATTGTTTTTCAGTTTCGGTAAATCCTGGACATTTGAAGGCATGAATGAGGCTTTCATAAATACTTACTTTATATGTCAATGTAATATGCATGTGTATGTATATAAGAAACATTTTTATATAAACTTATGTCTTATTTGTATGTTTGTAGATAAGATGTGAATAAAGTTGTTTACTATGTTGGCCCTTGAGATGATTCTATTTATGGTGAGTGATAGTGACTTCTATTAAAGACCTTTGAAATAGATTAGAGTAAAATCCTGTGTCTTAAGTTATTTCCTAAAGATTGAGATACTTTTAGATCAGCATTTTTTTCCCCTTATTTTTCTCACCTTTTCTCCACCAAATTATCCAGGAATAGGGTTAGAAACAGTGGTATTCTTAGTATGGAGAGAATTCAGAGTTACTTAGAGAGATACTTTGAAAAGACAGTTATATAGTACAATCTGGAACATTTATGACCACCGTAAGAGATACTACCTTAGGTGGCATCAAATGATTTAAAAATTAATTTAAAAAGTAATGAGAAAATTTGATTCAGCACTATGATAACACTAATGCGATTTGACTAGTAGATTGTCATCATAGTTTATGTTTTTAACTGGATCTTTTGTCTTTTATATGCCCGTGAAACCCAACCAAGATATGGGACTTTGTCAATCTTTGATCCAAACAGGTTTTCTGACTAAACATGTTTTATGATGTTACTGTGATTCACATTTTCTGGACATTAAGTACTTATATGGGTGTTTTGACTTGTCAGTTGGAAGTGTTTAATATATCAGTACACTAATAGTCTTATTAGTTTATCTCAGTTAAATAGAGTTGGCAGTATTTTAGAATATTGTCCATAGGGCCCACATTATTTGTCTCTCTGATATAGTAGTCAGCGTGATAGTGTTATTCCGTTATTTGTCTATTTATTTCTTTTCCTCCCTGGTATACTGTGTGTTCCTGGAGGGCACTGACCATTATTTTAATCAACTTTGCAAACCCAGCGTCAAGCATGGAGCTGGGTGCATATAGGTATTCGATAGACGTGTGTATTTGAAGAATGCCCTTTAAAGTAGCTATAGGAATATGTAGGATGTACCTTGATGATAGAGGGAGGGAAACAACATTTAAAAAATATGTGTGCACCTGCTAATGCTTATAAACTAGTAAAAATAAGACATTTGGTGATACAAATTAGAAATTCATTTATTCAACATCACTTATTGATGCGTGCCACATTTCCTGCAATGAGCTATTATGATGAAAAAGATAAGTCTTTGTCCTCCAGTGTTTCAAAGACAGAGGACAAAACTCTAACATTTTGATATGTTAAGTTTATGAAAAATCAGATCTCTGATAAGTGTGGGTATTTGACAGCCAGTTATTAGGTGACCTGGAAAGAAGGTCTCTTTGGTTCAGTCCAATTTAAAAGGGAGTATGAGACTTTGTGATGCTGAATGACATTGATCTATGCCTTAGGGTCTATTGAGTCTGTCTGGGTGAGTACTTTGCTATAATGCTGGTGAAGAAGGAGCTGTGAGACATCTTGTGCTGGTTCTAGGATCTATAGGTGAAATGCTAGAATCGGAGATTTTTGGAACTGAGAGGAACTTCAGAAGTCATTTATTGGAATTGGCCTTTTCTTGCTGAGGGAGCCCAGCAGGGTTTTGCCCTGGGGCACTCAACTGTGTTTGAGCAGAGTCAGTTAGTTTAAGAGCTGGTTCCCTGATTCCTGGTCTAAGTGCTTTGCATCAGCACTGTGCTTTCACTCCTGAAACAGTGGGGATAAAAGTAAAACCGGCTAAACTATTCAAACAAAAGGAGCAGTAATAAAATGTCATGATATGGTGTGAAAAACTAATAAAACCAAACTGCTTTCATAGTTTTATTTAAAAATGACTAAAACTGTATGCATGCAGCAGACTTTCAGCATTTGAACTTTTGGGCAAGAGATCCTCATTGCCCAGACCAATACTTCTGCACAGACCAGCATGGGAAAAATGCCTGTAGAAGATTTTGTCATGGAAGGTTGCTCAGAATTTTCTGCCAACAGCCTGGCTATGTGTGTGGGGGTTGGCATGGTTGGTCCTCCCCCAGTGGCTACCTCTTCCTGCCACCCAGGTAATTGGCCGACATACCCTCTGTATATCAAACTATATGGTTTTCCAGAGACCTTAGCCAGTTTCTACCACCTTACATTGACCTGCTGATGTTTCGCTGGTTAAATTAAGCACTGACCTGTTTTATGATAGAGCTCACTCATGATGTTCATATATTAAACACACAGGACATGGTAAATCATTATGATGGTGATGATTAATTTTGCTCCATGCCTTAGGTTCTTCATTTTAAAATGGATGCGTAGGCAGTAGTTACTCTTTTGCTTTATTCTCTATGTTAGACACTGTGCTAATAGAGGTAATTATGTCTACATTAAATCCCATAGCAAATCTAAATGAAATAGATGAGAAGACAAGGGAGGTTCAAGGAATATGTAACCCACCAGTATCATTGACAAAAGGCAACCAGACTCATTTAAAAAAAACAGACAACAAGTAAAAAAGTGAGAAAGGAAGTAATATATATTTACTGTTTTATCACTATGTAATATTTTATTTGCTACTACTTTTGAACCAATGATACTTTGATATGAACTTTATTAGTTCCTCAAATGGCATGTCCATTGTGCACACAGTGTATTAAAACTTTTTTCTAAGAAGCTCTCAATGTTTTAAATATATTCTTATTTAAGCATATTCTTATTTAACTTCAAAACATTTCTATGGTAACTTTATTGCAGACTTGTGTTATAGAAGGGTCCATTAAGAAGGACATGTTAAATGACTTAGTGTTTTACTACAAGCCATTGACTAACTTCAGCTAGAATCTTAAGTCTTCTAACTTTTAGATGTATGATTGCTTACTTAGTTAGTTGTACTTACCTATGCATAAATGTAAAGTTTTACATTTATCTGCAATAACAAATAAATTTCAGAAAGCTGTCCTTTATTTAATAAAAAGTTATTGGGAAACAGAAATAGTGTAATTAAATTGAAAGTCTCAGGAAAATAAGCCTATGATAAAATCCTTAAATAACACAGCCACTGGAATCTATGGGACTTAGTAGGGATATATAGGGTTCTTTAAAGAGAACACTTCTGATTACGTCCTTAATTTTTGTGAAGAGATTAATTTAAAGCAAGAAAGAAGATAAATTGGTTTATCTTTATCAAGACATGGATTGTAAAAAAATAAAATAGTTAATTCATCTCCTTTTTATTCCTCTTTAGCTTTATCATACAGCTCTTATGGAACAGTGAAATGAACAAACGGTAGGCACTGGGAGAAATATCATGGAATATGTTAGACTCCAACTGCATAATAAACTTAAAAAAATTGCATATACTTAATACATTTAATTGTAGAAGCAAACATAATAGACTGTAGGTAACATTTAACTTCATACCTCTCACTGTGAATGAGACACAAAGAGAAATTTAAAATGATTTAAATTCACTTTAATTGAAATCACTTGAATTTTATTTGAGAAAATTACTCACTTTTGCAAGGTTGGTGAGTCTTAACAAGGTTAGGAAAATTTTCTCATGCTACTGTGTAAAAACGTGTTTAAAATGCATACTTGTTAAGGTTAAATGGTTAATGTGACTCTCCTCTTGACACATTTTGTTTGAGAGGCATATAATATTCCTTAAAAGATAGAAGACTCTTGCCCATTTTGAAATCTGTTACAAGAGAAAACTCAATAAGAAGAAAACATTCTTAGGGCCTTACAATTGCAAATAAATTTGAAGTTCATAATATATTGAGTCTGGTCTGTTAAAGTGGAAGATCTTACTTCCTAGTGTTAGACTTGCAGAATTTGAGTGGCTTTCTTATTTCTCTTTTCTTTGGTAGTCAGAACCAGTTAAGAGGACTCATGGAAAGGGGCTAAGCCATCTTTAATTCATTAAAGCAGGTAATCGCTACATGGCAAAACATTATTTGTAGATTTGCTAATTATCTGGGTAAGTTTGTTAGTATTGACAGCAAAAAACTATAATACAAACCCCAAAGAGAAAGTTTTGGAGCAAAGTAATCAGAAGAAAAGAACTACCGAATCTCCATTTCATTTTATTCTGTCAGACATAGTCTTTTATCTCAAGAACTGCTTGCTTGGGATGGAACTGGGGGTGAGTAGGGGAGAAGAGCATAAAAGGGCAATGGGATTAGAGTGGAGTAAAATGAAGCAACTTGGCTTGTTTTCCATGCCACTTACGCTTTCTTGCCCTGAACTTTGGAATGTGCTAGCCCAAAGACCATGTTATAAGAGTGGATTATCTTTCAAGGCAAGCTTCCCAGAGCCTACTTCACTAATGATGTATTTTAAGTGTAGTACTAACAGTACAGTAGTATCAGAATTCAGCTACAGTGTGGGTTAAATGGACATTTTCAGCTTAATCTTTGAACACAATTGTAATTTATCTTACTTTTCTTCTCCTGGTCTCCACTTCCTTCCCTTCCGTCTGATCACAGAAGCAACTACCACAGAAGTGACTTCTTTGGGAAGTTGCATTCCAAATTTTAGATAATTCACTTAAATATAAACTACTTCATTACAACTAGTTTATTTAAAAATAAAGAATGAAATCAAATTGAGCTTACAGGAAAAAGAGAAAATTAAAAAAAAAAGCTAATGGACATTTTATTTAAGAAATAATATAGCAATATTTTCTGGAATTTTAACCGTATTTATTGAAATAGAATACAAAATTTATTTTAGAGCTAGAAATTATCTACATTAATCTTCTTATTTTATATAGGCTATATATTTTTTCTTTGACAGTATGTAGAGAAATGGGACCTTGAGAGGGTAACTTACTTACCACATATCACATAGTTTGCTATAACCATGTCCACAGTTCTATAATTCTAGTCAGGTCTAGAATTCAGTGCAATTGCAAAATAAGTATGGTAAGGAAAACAATACTGGCTTAGCAAAAAGGAATTAGATTCTTAGTATCTATAACAAACAAACTTAAACTCAGTGATGAAAAGTATAGTTATATTTAAAAGAAACACTTTGTATTCCGATTATAAAAGTAATATATGTGAAAATTTTAAAAATATAGAAAGATGCAGTGTTATCCCAAGAACCATGTTTGCTAAACAAAAAAGAATATGCCTACTGATAAATACATTTTTCCTTCTTTTCTCTCAACTCCATTGCATTTTGATTTATTTTATGATAATATTTAAAGCAATCTCTTCTATTTGTATTTTGACATAACATTTGCAATGGGTGAAATTTGGACAATATGGATAGCAAGTTGATTTATCAAATTTATAAATGGTAACCTGTAAATGACCACATAGATTTGGGAAAAGATAAAAAATTTATTTAAATTTTATGAAATTATCATATGGAAAAAAACTCAATACAAACTAGATTCTTAATTTACCATATAAGGGAAACATTTTTTTATCCCCCTGAATCTTATCAGCTCTTAAGAATTCACAAAATTTTATTCAGGAACATATTGTCATTCTCCTCATCTGCTTACCCCCCTTTTTGGTTAATTTGTGAAGTTTCCTCTGTCGTGTGTATTAGCTCCTCTTAATCATTCATTTTTATTTTCTAAATTGACAGTAGCCTGATTAAGGAGTGTTGTGCTAGCAGAAATTCTCTATTTAATCATTGCCACAGTCTAGTACCTCTGGTAAATACTGCTCAAAAGTGAAACTGTAAAGAAATTGTGTCCTCGGCCCCTCTGAGAACTCCTGTTATTGAAAGCCAAGCAGGCAGTTATGTCAAACCCACATAGAAGAGCTGATTTTGAGACTATCTGGAGATGCCATGGGAAGGGGTGCATGTACTGATGATGGAGTTTAGGGTGTGCTCTTCTGATAAGCTTTCTGTTGTCAAAACAGATAAGAGAAAATTAATAGCCTGCCAAAAAAACTGTGAAACATAACTAAGGAGAGAAATAGCATCTATGGTCTTTTTAAAAAAGTTTGAGTATGAAATGCCCATATTTGGATTGGATACACATTTATTGGAAACTTGTTTTATACTTTATGCTAGACATTTTGGAAGATATAGAAGATGTATTGGACACAGTTCGTGGCCTCAAGGACCTTAGATGTTTTTAGGAGAGAGAAGTCCACTGTGTTGTGGGCCCTGCATATTATATGGCACAAAGTTGAGTCTAGAGGAAGTGAGAGAAGTTGTGGGCCTCCCAAAGGCCTTGGTCACCTGCCCTCTGCACTCCCGTTGTCTCCTACACACCACTCTGTTCAAGCAACCCTTAGCCTGTACTAGCTCCTGCAGAGATTTATTCAGGTAGTTGCCTTCCTTCTTGAGATGTCCTTGAGAACAAGGACTGTACCTTATTAGTCTTCTCATTCTTAGTGCCTGTCAGTGCCTCTTAAACATTTGTTAGATTTAATGACTTAGTGAACGATGAATGAATTTATAGGTGAATGCTTTGTGAAAGCAGTGGGGAGGTAGGATATGTTAGGTGGAGAGGAGGGCTTTTCTGTAGTTGATGCTGGGGAGTGGAGAGAAGAGGAAATATTTCAAAGCTTGACAAGGTCTCAGAGGTTGTACTGGTGAGCATAACGTGCTACGAAAGGTGAAGAGGCAATTTGTTTATAAATTTAGATCATAAATTGGATGATGTGTTAGTATTAACCCATTAGGTTGCAAGTAATAAGAAACCCAGTTCACGGTGGACTAAAAAACACAGAACAGTTAACTCTAACTTTTGTAAATGAGGATATGTTGCCCTAAATAACTGAACAGCCCAATCAAGGGTCAAATCTCCAGGACTGGTTTGAACAAGAGAATCAAATGATATAACCAGTGCTGGTTATTTAACTCTCTTGGGCTCTCCCTTCCTTCTGCCCTCCTAATTATGATGGCTTTGTTTTCACAGTAGCAAAATGGCTATAGTAGCTCCAAGCCTTGTATGTTCACAATACAAAATACAGTGGAGCTCTCCTGTTCCAGTGTCTCTTGGATCTGATTGACACTTATTTTGTTACCTGCCCATCTCTAAACCAATCACTGTATCCAGGGAGTTGGCTTTAGCCAATCAGGCCCCATCCCATTGAGTACCTGTGTGCCCTCTTCTAGGTTCCGGAGATGGTGTTTAAATTGCACTTAATCCCCACCCCGCCCCATCACTCTGTATGCTCCTCCTTTGTTTTATTTTTCTCCGTAGCATTTATTACCTTCTAATGTACTATATATTTGACTCCTGTAGAGGATTGTCTTTCTCTCTGTTAGAATGCATGCTTCACAAGGGCAAGCATCTTTGCTTGTTTTGGTCACTGCTCTATCCCTTTTGTCCAGCACGTGTAGGTGCTCAAAAAATATTTGTTGACATGTCTGAGAGAGTAAAAGATACAAGGTCCTTACTTTCTTAAGCTTACATTCTTGTTTGGGGGACGTATATTAAATAAGTAAATGAACAACAATAACAAAAAAAATACCAGATAGTGATAAATACAATGTTAAAAACAAAGCATGGTGATGGGGTAGTAAGTGTAGGAAGGGTTGTTTAGTTGGGATGGCAATCCTACCTTGATTGCATGGCTATGACAGGAGAGGCATAGGATACCAAAGAACATTTCCGGGGACCACTCCAGCAGGTCTAACTGATGTAGGGATGATGAGAATCATGTTCCTTACAGAGGGCGTCTTGTGGTTTAGTTGAATTAGGAACACCATTAAACCCTTTAGAAAATCATTTATTCAAAGTTTTGTGCCAGCTTCTTCTTGGCAAATCTCATAAACTTTTGTGGACTTTTAACTGTATGTCACTCATCTCTTTTAGAACTGTAGGTCACTATTGTCTTTTGTCTTGCTAGGTACAATGTTGGTATTGTAGTGTGTTGAATCCCCACATGTGGTGACACATTTCTTAGGCTAGCTTCCTTGCACCACTCCCGCAACATGATCTTAGTTAGGCATGCAAGACCATTTTAATGTTAATCTTAAACGTAATTAGGAAAGTAATTCTGTGTGAGTGCGTGTGTGTGTGGGTGTGTGTGTGTGTGTGTGTGTGTGTATCGCTGTGTTTGAAGAAATTTGGGGATTATCTGTTATTTTAGGTTATTCATGAGTGGCCATGATCAAAAATTGATACCATATTTAGTGATGTTGCTGAAATGAATGTATAACTTGAATCAAGTGTTATTTGAATGAGATGGAGACATAGAAGTCATGCTATGGTCATTTTTAAGGAAAGGGAGAGATTTAGTGTGAAAAAAAATCTTACATATATGCATATATGTTTAAATTAGCAAGAAAAATTATGAATAGATGTACCCTGAATTGGTAACAGTGGTCACATCAGAAAAGTGAATGCATCATATTTAGGAGTTTGGAAAGATAGAAGAATATTGATTTTATTATAGACTCTCGGAAATACATGTTCAAAGTTTATCTAGGAATATGCGTTTTAAAATTTGATTCTAAAGAGAATCTTTAAAAAATTTTTTTTTTGGTCAGTCCCTTCAAGTCAATATCAAAATAATTAGTGGGTATTTTGTTTTACTTCACCACTTCTGGGATTTGAACATTTTATACAATAGTGCATCATTACTGTTGTTAAAAAAGCTTTATAAGTTTGATTCATTATTAACCCACATCTGAGAATTAATCATGAAGGAATATTTGAGCATAGAAAAGGACTGTATTACACGGAGTTGCTCATTGCAGGTTTAGCTATAAAAGGAGAAACAATATTTGGAAGCAACCTAAGTATACAACAATAGAATAATGGAAATCATGGTAATCCACCTCAGTTGATAATGATTCCATCTCAAGTCCATTCTGGAAGCTTATTAAATCTGTGGAATATTATGGAATTCTTAAAATGAAACTATATGTATGGATATGTGGGTCAGATGTAAATGTTTATGACAAAATATTAAGTGAAAGGCAGAATAGAAAATTTTAAGCAAACCATGAACTGTAACTATGCAACAATTATGTATTCTGATACACAAAGAGAAAGGAAGTATGCAAAAAAAATGCTTATTTTAGATTTGGAAACTATTCTTATTATAAATTTTACTTTGTAAACATTTTAATATAGATATATCTTTATAATAAAAGTGGATTGACAGTAAATGTATAATGGTGATTTATAAAAGGCAGCAGACTAGTGTCATTTTTCATTTTTTAAATTGAAACTAGCAAGCTTTTTTTTTTCTTTTTCCTGCACATTTCAAGAGTGACAGATACTGTCGATCCTCACTTTCAGGATTTCTTTCTTGAAGCCAAGTTGGGAGGAAATGTCTCAAATCAAAAAGGGGAAGGTAGAAGGGACATGAGACACCGCATTGTGTGTGTGTATATGTGTGTGTGTGTGTTCTAATGGGTTAAAACATTACCTCACTTGGATTATTTCTCTCCTCAGAACAGTGTATAAACATTTTTTGGAGGAAAAAACTAAAATATTTTGACAGCTGCTTCCTTTCTTTTTTTAAAGATACACAGATAATATTTTTACTACCTCACAGACTTCATCATGCCTTTCTAAACTAGCACACTTTTGACTCCTGTAAACCCTGTAACTTTAACTTCTGCTTTTGGTACCACTCTTTTGAAATCCATCTGGCTCTTTCTTCCTCCCTTCTCTCCCCTTCACTTTTATCTGTGAATTTGTTTGACCCAGAGGTGCCTGAACATTCAGAGGACAGGAGAGTCATTAATTAATTTCGTATTTAGTATTCCATTATATTTTTATTGACAGCTTTGGAACCTTTTTTTGGGGGGAGTGATGGGTAACTACTTACCTCAGTAAAATAAATGGCCTTTATTGTATAAGCTAAGGCACATGAAAAACTAGAAGGTTATTTTCCTTCACTTGTGTCTGCACAACATCAACTAATACACTTTGGTTTTTCTGTCAAACAGCTGTCCATTATAGTGGTTTATTAATTTAGCCAATTAATTTGATAGGAGAGGTTAATTCTATGCTTTTGTACAGATAAGAGTCTTAGGCCTCCATCACCTCTTCTGCTCTGTTCGTGATCTGAACTCTTGGCCTCACAATGTGCTTTGCTTTCCCTGGATTCCTTAGACTCCTATTTTTATATCAGATTCTACTTTGGTTGCTGGCATGACTGTAAGCTGGCAGGGCAAGGGGCTTTCTTGAAGGTGACTTCTCAACCTGTCTGACTTCAACAGTCAGGGCAGGAGGTGGGGGAAAGATCAGTATACTGCAAAAGGAACTGTGTTCTTGCAAATTGTTTTCTTTTTCTTTTCTTTTCTTTTTTTTTTTTTGAGTTTGTGTAGAACTTGAGTTGTCAAACTCTGTTTCACAATATAACTCTAAAGTTTGTCTTTGGAAAGTTTGGCAATTATTGATAACCCATTTAGGCACTTTCTCAACATTAAGAATCAAGAAAAAAGAAGTTAATAGACAAGTAACTACTATTATGTTTCCCTTTTTGTCCCAAATGAGCCACATTTCTTGGTATTAAAGGCAGAAAAATCATTCTGCTTTGTGCTATTCATTGGAATGGTGAGAACCTTTCTTGCTACAGGTATAGAGTGATGGTGGGTTCTTTGAGCAGAGGACTCTTAATTTGAGTAGGAGCAGAAGGTAGGCCGTTCAGGACATCCAAACTTCAAACTTTCACGCTGAGAAATGAACTGTGGTTCTAAGAAAATTAAAGTGCTTTGCCACTGTTTTGATCAGGAGCTTGTGTTTTCTTGCTGAATATTTTCATAACAAGAAATCTGTCAAGTAGAAAAGGTTGACATCAGTTCTTTCTAAAGACTCATCTTTATTTCTTCTAGTGGCACAGTACTAAATACGTACATTGAAAGGAGTGCAGAAGAGTGAATGTGACTTTTCAGTTGTTTCTAATGCTTATTTATCTACATGTGTTTAGATATGCTTAAAATAATTAAAGATGTAAATCTGGTGCTATTCCAAAAATTTTAGATTTTATTAAAGTAAGGTAAATTAGCAAAGGATTTCTATTAGTAGCTATTTTTTTTCTGTCATTTTGAGTTTGAGAAATGAAATATGGATTTGAGAATGACAGTTCAGTTTAATCTTTAAACATTAAATGGTTGGTACACATAGCCTTGAAGTATATCTTTTTTTTCTTATTTTAAGAGAAAAATATTACACACACATATGTAAACACTTTTTTTCCTGTTGTACAACCAAAAACCTGCTGGGGAAAAAATATATTTTTTCTACTAGAAAAAAAATTACCACCAACTTTTAAAAGCCTGAAGATTCAAAGTCCCAGCTGTCGAAAACTGATCTTGGGCTGCTGAAGCTAATGCACTTTCCTGTGAAAGGCTGAACACCCTGTCACAGGTGACAGCTGGTCCACTTACTCAGACCTTGTTAAAGGACCAGGCTCTTTTTATAGGTCTTCAGCTTCTCCTCGATGGCCTGTCACAACTGGTTGGGGCTATTGAAGCTGAATATCTCTTATACTTAATTTTTCTACATCTTTATCATAACTAATCTGTATTGGAGTAGTAATGGTTAAAATGAACCTTTGGAAAATTATGAGACATCCAGTAGCCTGTAATATTGTAGAGTTGCATTTTGAAATGAAGTTAGGGCCAGCAGATGCTGTAGGTTTGGTTATAGAGCCCCTTCAACTGTGTAAGAAAGTTTTTGATTTTCAATCAGTAGCTTGAGTTTGAATTTTATTAAAAAAAATCAGCTCCCTAACTTCCATTCATAAGATACCATGATTTTTCTACCCTGTTAATATAGTAAATATTTCCAGGTGCAAAAATTTATGACCCAACTAATTTTTGATCCCCTCCATGGTGTGTGAAAATGTTTGAAAGGAGTCAGTGTCTGAGTGAAAGCCATGCCAAGACTGTGGTTGATATTTGTGTTCGTTTGCTTTGGATCTATTTGTTGGCTTTAGCACCTTTTCTCTAAAGGCCATATGGTTTAGCAATGCAACTTAGGTGTTGGAGCCTGTGCTGCTTTGCTTTCTTGTTTTTGTTGTGTAAATTATCTGCAACAACTTTTGTTGAAAGGTTGAAAGTTCTGTTTCATTGTGCTCCCTGGGCCTGCTTTGTGATTCAGAGTGGCAGCCACTGATAAGTTCAGGACCTCCCGTTGTTGTCTTTGCAGACTTTGCTTGCTGACTTTGGGAGAGGTGTTTCCCTGAGATAGCTGCGGCCACCCCCACATGTGTTCTAAACTTTATGAAAAAAATGTGTGTGGATATAGATTTAGATAGAGATATAGATACAGATATGGATACAGAGAGAAAGAGAGAGATACTCTCATGTTTGAAAGGGAAGGGGAAAGGAAGTTGTCTTGGTTAAATCGTTGAAATGCATATAGTTGTTTCGGAACATCTGGAACATTTATATATGTGATGTGGAATAAGTTTATACCTCAGAAGGAAGAACCATACCAAAATGTGGGGTGTGCAATAATTTGAGATGTGCAGGGGTAGTGCCCATTGTACTCCATGTCTTTACAGAATAGTCATATTAGATGCAAATCAACCAAAGAGAAAACAAGTATGTCTCACTTTAATGGAAGGAATGGTTTGGAGATCGTAAACTCCTCTTGACACTTAATAGCACTTGACCTTAGGAAAGAGAGCACAGTATATAATAGTTTAAAATAATCCTTTATGTCAAAATTAATATTGCATGAATTCCAAATTCTGTATTTACTTGAAAGAAAAGTTCTCTCTGCTGGGTGAGTGATTACAGTTAGCTGTGAGACAGTGAGTATAGGTGGAAATATGTCAAAATCATTGTTCACTGTCAGTGTTTGGAGTTTGGGTTTTTAAGTTTTGTTTTGTTTTTGTTTGTTATGTTTTGGTTAGAAGAAAGATATTGCTTTGTCAATGTGCCAAGAGAACTTGCTTTAGCAAGTTTGAATCTATTGATGAATAGGTGTGACATTTTGATCCACCTATTTTTAATGAAGTTTGGTTACTATTTGTTTAAAAGCAACTGAATCAAAACATTTCCAGCTACCCAGATTGCATTCTGTACAGATGACTAATGATGTGGCAGATTTGAATGTTAAGGTTCTAGTAAAAAATAAAAATTACAATAAAAATGTATTTTCTCCCTGATTTGAAAGGACAGAATGTTTTCTGTGCTTTTTAGATATAGAGAACTATGACATGGAAACAATGGTATCCGTGGCCAATTTGCTTTACAAAATATAAGAGGAGAAAAAGAGCTGGGAGTTGGGAGTGGGAAGGAATTGGTATAGTAACAGTTTGGTGAGTAAATAAATATTTAAACTTCATGCCTTGTTACTTGTGTAATTATGAGATTTGCAGAGTTACGTTGTATATTATGTTTTACTCGGTATCTTATTTATCTTATATTTAACCTATTAAACCAAATTTAAGTGCTGTTCAAAAACAAAAGCAAGTTACAAACTTTCTGGTCTTTAATTTCTTCATGTATATATAAAAAAACAGGAAATTGAATTAGATATTTGCTAAGGTTTTTCCAGGCTCTTAAGTTCCATGATTCCGTGACCCAGGAGGAAGCCAGGAGTGATGTGATTAGCTTTAGATTTTGAAGTGACTTTAACTGTAATACTCGGAAACCTCGAGAGTGCTCAGAAATCTTTGACAAAATATTGCTCCAAGTTGCCATTATCTCTCCTTATTACAACTATAATGGGTATGTTTAAAAGCAGACAAACAAATAAAACCCCTTAAAACACACACATGCATGCACATACACATTAAACAAAACAAATTCTAATCCTGGCAGTTTAAGAAAAGAGGAAGTATGAGGGAGGAGTCTGGGTAGTATTGTCCCATAGGACATGCTGTGATGATGGGAAATGTTCTCTAAATCTGGACTGTCCAGGATGGTATCCAAAAGCTATATATGACTATTGAATACTTGAAATGGGCTAGTTCAACTAATTAATTGGATTTTATTAATTTAAATTTAAATTTCTTGGTATCTAAGGGACTCCTGGGAATAACTCAGACTCAGTCTTGAGAAGGGTAGGAAGAAGACTGGGTGGCCCTAAGGACTCAGGACCATTTTGCGGTTTTCAGAAGCAGCAGTGTTGGGCTCTCCAGAGTTGCCTTTAGCCTGACTCAGATATTAGTGGATCCCAACTTGTGTTTACCAGATCTAAATTACAGCATCCAGGGAGAGAATATTTGATTGCTCCAGCTTCAGTCTGGTGTCTACCCTGAATCAATCAACTATAGGTTGGGTTGCAAAGCTACGATGAATAGATAGGGGTGCTGATTACAGTTCCCAGGAAAGAAGGAAGTGTGGGCCAGGCAGAAATCTCAAGAGTTGTCTACTACAATACTTGAAAGAAATATTTTTAAGCTCTGAGTTTTTTTTTTTTTTAATACAGTTTTATTGAGATATATTCACACACCCTACAGTCATCCACAGTTGAAGCACTGAGTTTTTAAATTAAAAATATTCTAGTTTTGTTAGTTTATTTGTATTGCAGTGGGCTATTTACCATTTTTGTTACAAATGTAAAATATTTCCTACTATATGTTGAGTAAAATTGCTCTACTCTTGGAGACTAATAATTTATAACATTGTATGGAAGGAAATCATAGAATGTTACAGTTAAAAGTAATGTTTTCCTTTTACAGGTAAGGAAACAAAGGCTTAGATATTGTTTTCTACTTCAGATCACAAAATTAGTCACCATGTTAGGGCTAGACGCTTGCTTTCATCTAAACCTATGTTGTTGGCCAGGTAAACATTAAAACCAAGTGTTTGAAAACCATCCTTTTGAAATTGGGTCTTTCCTGTAAATTATTATTTTTCTGGTAAAATGGTAATGAAAAAAAATTGAGCAGGTTTTGATTATAGATTTTTTATTTTAGGGGAGTTTTTTAAAAATGAAGAAAGAGCTTTGGTTGAGAATGTGATATTTGTGTCATGTGAACTTACAAATTCATCTCTTATTTAATACATTTGAACAGAATAATACTTGACTCAGGTAAGTCAAGGACAAGCAGAATGGATAGCCGTCCACTTATGGCTAATTTTATTAAAATTGGATTTTATTAGAGTTTGATTAGCTGTTTAAAACCCCATAGTGTACATGTTGACGACTTCCTTGGGAACAAGTTGTCCCCTGTATAGGTAAGCCTTGTTTCTCTGGTGTGAGGTGGGAGCGTTCCTCTGTACCCTGAAACTCAACCAACTCAGGAAGGAAACTTGCTAAAAGAAAGTTAATTAATCCTAATGGCAGTCCTTGGAAATCTCTTGTCAATAGAATTGGGTGGGGTGCGAAATCAACAGGTAGATACATCAGAGAAGAAATGGAGTTTAATGAAGAAGAATCCAGAAGAAGTGTGATTCAGATACTAGCTTCACAAGAGGACAGCATTAGAAGCCCAAAGATCAATTGGATCACAGGGCATCAATCTGAGAATACATTGTGCTCCCTCACATTTGAATAGGTCATGGAGAATATAGGTCCTCATTTTCTTTATACCATATATGTCTTTATACCAACTTGAAGCAATCATCTGGGAAGAGCTCTAGACCCACATCTGAATAGACAAGTTCTCTCTTGAATTCTGGTAAAGACTTTGCATCACTTTTCTCCCATCCTAATCTGCTTTACCATCTTCTGATTTTCACAAATAAGATAGAAAGACTGTTCTTTTGTTTTTGTTTGTTTCTCTGTCACCAGGTAAAGTGGTTATCAGTGCTCAGAGTGTCGAAAATCCTCCTATTCAAAATAAGTTTTAGCAAGTGAATTAGACTGAAATGACTTTGGTGGTAGGTTTATCTGTATGCATACAGAATAATTGCAAGTCACTTTTAAACTTTCCATTATTGAGAAGATAATATAATATTCTTGTTATCTGGGCTAGTTCATTCTAGGAAAAGAATTGGAATGGAAAGATATCAGAGTTAAATATTGATTTTTATAGTTATGGAAAGCCCTATGAAGGTATGCTTTTATCGGCTCTCTAAGGTCTAACTGAAGGTACGTTTAATTCAAATTCTTCTCCTCCTGTTTCTCTCTCCTTGGTTTGTCATTTGTGTCAATTTGGGGTACAGTTGCCTCTCATCTCTTGTACCACCAGCAGCAGTGAGTGGGGCTTCTGTTTATGGCCACACAGTCCACACAGTAGGCCAGAGCTTGGGAACCTATCTCAGAAAAAGAGATCCTTGATCACTAGCAAGCTTGCCTTTGTTTTGTAGAAGTAAGTATTTTCACTAAATGAGCAGAAGGTCATTTAACTTTTATATAGTGAAACAATAAAGTTATGGAAGGAAGGGAAAAGGAAAAGAAAACTGTATACAAGAAGTAGTTAGCTTTCCTACCTGAGTTGAATGTTGTATATTTCAACACATTCTCTTTATTACATCTGGATAATTAAAAATCCAGCTGTGAATACTCTAAATAACATAAGATTTCAGCAAGTTGTGGCAAGTTTCTTTTTGACCCATTCTCATTCGTAGCCAATATAAATTTCATTTAAAAAAAATCCTAAACAAATTACCCTACAACCGTGTATTAGTTTTCTAGGGCTACCATAACAAATTACCACAAACGTAGTGGCTTAAAACAACAGAATTTTGTTCTCTAACAGTTTTGGAGGCCACAAGTCCAAAATCAAGATGTCCCTAGGCCCACTCTCTCACTGGAGGCTTTAGGGGAGAGTCCTTCATTGCTTCTTGCTTCTAGTGGCTCCAGGTGTTCCCTGGCTTATGGTGGCGTATCTGCCTCCATCCTCACATAGCCTTCTCCTCCTCCTGGGTGTCTGTATATTCTCCACTTCTGTTTGAGGACACTTATTGGATTTAAGTCCCACCTGGATAATCCAAGATGATCTCATTTTAAGATTGCTAATTAAATTACATTTCCAAAGACCCTTTTTCCAAATAAGGTCACATTCACAGTGTTTGGGTACTAGGAACAAACCCACACACATTAGATTTCACTGAGACCAGAGAATGGTCACTGGCTCTACCCCCTCTTAACCTATCCAAGGGCATTGCCCCAGCAAGTCCCATCTCTCTTCTGCATCATCATTTCCCCTCTATACTGGATTGCCCCCGTTAGCATAAACGTGCTATAACTTCTGCTATCTTCAGTGACAAACCCTCTTCTTAACCCATGTTTTTCTCCAACTGTTGCCACATTTCTCCTTAGTGCAAACTAATTGAAAGAGTTGTCTTTGTTCTCTGTGTTCAGTTCCTCTCCTCCTATTCTTTCTTGAACTCTCTCAATTGATGCTTTTTTCCCCACTCCACTTCAGAACCTACTCTTGTCAAGGTGACCAGTAACCTCCATGTTGCCAAGTCCACTGTAGGCCCTCAGTGTCCATAGCAGAGGCACTTAACACAGTTGATGATACCGTCTTCTTGAAGCCCTTTCTTCACTTGAGCACCAGGCCTTCACACTCTCTTGGTTTTCCTCCTAGCCTCACATATCCAAGTACCTGCTTGACATTTCCACTTGCCTGTCTAAATTAAGTCATCCAAAATCAAACTTCTGCTTCCCCTTATTGTTTCTGACCAGCAGCAGTGGCCTTCTTGATGTTTCTCCGACACAGAAAGCATGCTCCCAGCTCAGGGTCTTTGCATTTGCTGTCATCTCGGCTTGCCTTGCTCTTCTCCCAGACTCCCACATACCTTGTGGTCCCACCAACTAAAGCCTTTTCTCAAAATTATCACTCTCATCCCAACACTTTCTCTTATTTTTTTCTTTAATGCTTATTTTATGTTATGTATATTTATTTGCTTATTGCTTGTCTCATAGTCCAAGAATATACGCTCTCTGAAAGCAGTGACTTCTGTTAGTTTTCTTCACTAATGCATCCCCAGCTTCTTGGACAGTTGCTTAATCCATAGAAGATGCTCAATGAATATATGTTGCATGAATGAATACATGAATATTATTACCATAATGATGCTACAATTTAGTTCATTTCTAACTACTGAAAATCTGAAAGAGCTTCAGTCAGTTTTCCTTGGGAAGCTTACTATACATAACTTATTTCTTTAGAGAGACAGCAGCCCCTTGCTCTTAAAGAAAACTTTCCATCGTGTGTTGTTTTCTTTTACAGCTGATGCTGAGCAAATTGCTCATTCTAGCTTCTTCTTGGAATGAGTCTCTCCTCCTCTGAAGTTCACGTGGCTCTTCCCTCTTCCAACTTGGCTTCTGTTCACCGAGCTTAGTTCTGCTTCCTGACCTCAAGAGTTTGCCCTTTTTATAGTAAAAAAAAAGGCTGTGGTGATGTCATTGGCTCAGCTGGTTTCAATCAGACTGCTTAGTTGAAGCTGACGAATGACGCTGCAAGTTACCTTTTGCTGGGCCAGGCTTATTCTGACACAAAACAAGTTATATGCAACACTAACCATTTGGCAATTATCACACTCAAGTCACAGGAATGGGTTTCTTTTCTCTTTCTTTACTAATAGGAATTCTGAATGATTGTTGGCTGCCCTTACAGGCACAGCATAGTCAGGTATCTGATACTGATGGTCGTCTGCTTACTGGCTCTCCCTCTGTCCCTGTCCTCCAGTACCTCCTGGAACGTTTTTGATACCATTTACTTTATTCTGTTCTCTAAATGCCATTTTTCCTCAGGCTGTTAATTAAGCTACCCAAAACCCACTTCCTACCTTGAATCTCTGCCTTGCTCTTACTCATCCATTTGCTGCTCCTGGATTACATATATTTTTGGCTTTGCCATCTGTAAAATAAAATCCAAGTTTTTGTGTGTGGTTTTTTTTTTTTCTTTTTTTCTTTTTTTGTGGTCAAGCTTTGTCAACTTTTTGTTTTTATTTAAGAATGACTTGAATTCGAGGTGCTCATTTTGACTATTAATCTTGGATCCCCTACAACATTACCTATTTCAACTTTAAAACGTTGAGAAAACTTTTCTCAGAAAGAACGTGGTTGGCTTGTGATTTCATTTTATCCATTTGATTCAGTGTTACATTCCTAAATCTGATGCTAGACATTTTAATTACCTTTTTTACTTTGAATGAATGCTTTATTTTGAAACTGCTCAGTTTTCATAAAACAAATCTGTCATATTTTGAAAACAGTCCTGTGTGGAATATGGTCTCTACAAAAAATAGTGTCTGCAAAATTCTTGTCCTCAGAGCTCCAGAAGTGCCTGTAGCCAATGGCAGGAAGGGGCTAGGTGCTGAAGCAGTGGGTGGGTGTTTAAAAGAATGGTAGGGAAAATGTAAAGTGAGTGGGGTAGAATGAGGAGATGGTTATGACTAGGGTGATTGCATAATTTATCAGGATGCTTTGACAGTGAAAGGACAGCAGGCATAAACTCAGACTGTCCAATTCAAACCTTACCTATGCCATCGTTAACACACATCAGCATTCTCAAATAGGCCACACATCCCCAGGTTCAGTTCTGTTTCTCAGGAAAAATGAAGCTGATATTCCACCTAGATTGTATCCTGGATCTGATTTATAGTTGAGAGGGATGTGTGTGCATATGCACGCACACAGACATACACACTCAGGAAGCACACAGTTCAGGAACCCAGGGGCCATATGGAGTGGTCCATTTCTGAGTAGGAATTATTTCTAAACCACATCATATTGGAGAGTGGTAGTGAGAATGTTATGGAAGCCATTGATTCTCTCTTTGGGCAGTTAATAGACCTAATACTAAGGGTCTAGAGAGAGGCAAAATTTGGAGTGATGGGGTAATAACTGAGGGCTTACAAATGACAGGGAGATTATAAACAAAATAATCTTTAAATAAAATATATTTTTAAAAGCCTGTTTACCTTGCTATGAGCTTATAGTCTTTAAAAAATAGTATAGGCTAAAATAAATGCAGTGTTAAGTGTATTTCAAATATTGAATTTTTAAGTCATAGTTAAAATGAACTGTTCTTAATTTTTTAATCATGGGTTTTGCGTTTTTTTTTTTTTTTTTTTTTTTTTTTTTTTTATCTTTGTTACTATGTAAGAATTAAGAAGTGGGTCTCTCTCCTTTTAAAACAAATGGATTTTTATATATTACGCAGCCAGGGTGGTGATTTGCCTATAGTAGGTACATCATAAATATTGTTGACCTGATTTGGCTGAGGGTTGTCACTGGAAAATGATGAAGCCAGTACATTTTCACTAATCCATTTAGTTTTTGGTGAGCATTTTTGCAAGGCTGTGCACATCTCTGCAGAAATGATAGTTGATATTTTTTTTGTTTAAAGCCTAACAGGAGTTTGATATATGTGTGAATTGAATGTGTTCCCTAATTTATCCCAGGTATAGCTGAACCTCCTGGGAAACAAGAACCATTAGAAGAAACTCCTGTATACCTAGTTATCTAAATGTTGATAACTTTTGTAAATGGGATAAGCCTGTAGCATTAGGAATTTAAAAAAAAATCTTGTTCATTTTATTTTGAAAAACTGGTAGTAAAGAGAAAATTCAAAAACATAACCGAATTGTGAAAAAACCCAAAGTGAAAGATGTTGAGAGGGCATAAGTGGAATTTGAATCAAAGACTAAAACTATGTTAAAAAGATTAATGTTTAGAAAAAATAATTAGTATAGCCTTCTTTAACTAAAAGTTTTATTGCCTACTACTTCCAAATTGTGTGAACTAGAGACACCCTAATGACTCAAATAACTGCTTATTTTAATTTGGTTGTGTTCTAGAGGCTTCAGATTACAAATTTCAGAGGGGTCCTTTCACTGGAGATGAGCTTTGTTTCCTTCACTGTTTAATGTGTCCAGGTTTCTATAACCTCAATACAAAACCTTGATAAGATGTAAATTTGGCATCTTTACTTTACAAACTTCCAGTGAAGAGGGCTGAGAGGCAATTAAGAGAACTAGAGAGATAACTGAACCATCACTTGCATAATATTTTATAATTCAGAGTCTTTGTTCTAAAGAAAATTTATTTATAAGTTATTTTGTTATATTCTGGATGAATTTTGGGGTGATCTTCATTCTTTAGTTTTACCTTCAATAATGGTAAGAGCAAATATGTTGAAGGTGCATTGCTATTTTTCTGAAATAGGCCTCTTGAGTTTGGAAATAATTGTGGAAATAACTTTGTAATGATTTCTCTTTGGTAGAAGTATATTTTTCCTAGTCTTATATCTTTGTGATGGTCTACAGGAATGGTGGTGGAATGTTACAACACCCTGCCAACCATGTTCCTCCAGGATTTGACATGGAAGTATAGGCAATTACTGAAAATAGCAAGGTGCTGTGGTAGCACATGAAGAAGAGCCCACCTGCAGCCCTAAGGAGCAGGGAGGATGTCCTACTGGAAGTGACACCCAGAAGGGACTTGAGGGATAGGTGGCAGTTAGTCCAATGAGGAGGTGGTGAGAGAGAAGGGGAGTGTAGGTATAGGAAATAGCCTGTGCATTAGCTTGGGGTCAAGGCTGAGAGTTTGAGGAACAGAAAGATGTTCTTTGTGGCTGGAATATACACTGTTAAGTGAGAGGGTTAAGAAGCTAATAAGGAACTAGAGCTCACATACAAGGCCATTAGGCCATGTTAAGTAAGTGACATGTGGTGCCCAATTACCAAAAGCCATTCAGTTTTTTTGAACTTTTGAGCATTGTGTGATTAAGAAATAAATATTGGACATTAATAACTGATTTTTAAAGGTTTTAAGTTGCTATGAGTCACACACCTTGTCTCATATATAAATTGTTTTATTGCTTAAATTGGCTTGGATTATAATAAATCATCTGTTAGATTTGTAATAATTTAAACAAAATTTCACTTTAGTTTGATTAGTGGTATTTTATGACGTGAAGAATTTCATGTCATAAAATAAAAAATTTGTGGGAATCTAGTACCTTTCTTTAAAGGCAGAAATACTTCCAAAGATTTTACTAATATGGAAAAATGCATCAAGTATGTAAGTTACATCATGCCATAGTGTAGTATAGTATATAATTCTTTTCTGCACCCTTCCCACTCAGCTGTTCTTGGCTGTCCATTCCAACCTGTGACAGGACTTAAAAAAAAAAAGAGGATGTATTTGTGAACTGTAGAAGAATCTCATATCTAAAAAAGACTGAGGAAACAGGAAGTAATGTTGCTTAGTATTCATGCAGAAAAACTGTGGCCTAAGTTACTGAATAATGAAACAAATCTTCAATCTCATTAGTTGAAATTAAATAATTGAAAATTTATTAATTTTTGAATTTGTCACAGAATAATAGTTGGGATGTCCTTCAATATTAATTGAGTAAAGATTGCAAAATGACCTGAACAAATTTTCTTACCTATCATTTTCTCCTTTTATTCTGTTCTATTTAAATAATTATCCTGCAGGGTTTTTTTTTTAATATTTAAAGTGTTTTTCAGGTATCTAATTTGTTTACTCAAGTAAGCAAAAAATTTTAAGTTACCACAGCCAACTTTGTATTGCCTTCTGGTCCAGGATGTTTTGCCTAATTCACATTTTCTTTAGTCTGCAGTGTTGACAGTTATTATCATTCCTGCAGAGGTGGTAACACCCTAAGACATTTTTCTGAAAGAATTCTACCAGTTCCTTCATTCATTCTGATGCTAGAGATTTGATATATATTGAAGCTTTGTTTGGAAAGAGGGGGAATAAAACTACTCCCTCTTAGTTTTCGGTTTCTTAAATGTGGGCTGTCTTATTAAAATAAGTGAACAATTTTAATTATAATTTTTCCTTTTTTAAAAAAATAGAATCTGAGAATGAAAAATTGTGTTCTTTATTAATTCTTTAAGAATAATAGAAACCCAATATTATTCAGGTGTTGGGAAGGTACAAAAAAATTCTTGATTTAATAAGTAACATTAGTTTGAATTTTCAAAACACCGATTCATACATACCATGCTTCCATCTTTTAAGTCCTCAATTGGAGGCTCATGATCAAAATTTGCAAAATCCATTGACTTTGAACTAGGTATGATCTTCAGATCTGATACTGCTTCAAATGATCTAAAGTTAAACTGGAAAGCTGTTATTTTGGAGAAGCTCTGAAGGCATTTTAATTCTTTTCTGCACCCTTCCCACTCAGCTGTTCTTGGCTGTCCATTCCAACCTGTGACAGTTTGTTCATAGTCTGCCCCTTGCAAACTAACTCCCTTGCCCTAGGGAATATTTAAAAGTGTTTGGGTTACAAGTTGTTTCTCTGTAAATAAAGTAAGTGAATGTTATGCTGTCAACAGAGTTTGTCATTAATCAGGTTTGATACATTCTACCCCTGGTGAATATTTTTGTTTAACAAACATTTGCATAGTCCTTACTCTGGGCCAGGTGTTGTTTCAAGTATATTACAAGTATCAGTTCATGTGGTCTTATGAGATAGTGTTATTATTCACCTCATGCATGCAAGGAAACTGAGGCACAGTGATGTGAGGGAATTGGAATTGGAATCCAGGTTCTCAGACATGGTGCTGTGCTTGTGCTGCCTCTAAGCTTAAGAGGAGGATTAGTCTTGAAGATAAGCATGCTAGTGGACTGTAATGTTGAAAACACAACCCCCCCCCCCCCTGCCCAGATTAACGTGTTTAGTAGTTAAATGAATCTTGAAATGGTTGCCTTTTTATCCTATGTATTGTCCTCTATATCCTGTAAATTACAGGGTGAAACAGTACTTCACAGGAAGGTAACCAGACTTTGGTGCCTAACAGAACTAGGTTTAAATCCTGATTGTCACTACTTATTTATAATTCCTATAATTACTTAGAATTTTAAATACTTTTCTTTCATATAAAATGAAGCTAATAATACTTATCATAGTAGTTATGGAATTAAATGAGATCATGACTATAATAGATCAAATATACTGTAGGCATTCAATGTGATATGTATTATTAATAGTAGTACATGAATGTAAAATGTCTAAATGGTAGGCTGACCCAAGACCTTCCTCTAGTGGTAAGTCCACACTGGTGTGATTGAATTAAAAGATATTCACTCTTTTTTTAATTAGATTAGTTGTGAGTTTACAGAACAATCCTGCATAAAATACAGGACTCCCATACCCTTCCCCACCAACAATACCTTGCACCGGTGTGGGATGTGTTAACATTGTTGATAACACTTTTTAAATAATTGTACCATTTTATTTGAACAGTAGTTACATTTGTTACAATTGAAAGATTATTAAAATAGTGTTATTAACTATCATCCATAGTTTACATTAGGTTTATATATTTTCCCATATATCTCCCGATTCTTAGCACCTTGCATTAGTGTCATACATTTGTTATAATTCATGCAAGAACATTCTTATTCTTGTACTTTTATTCTTGTATGTCTGTAATAAGGATCACTGTGTTGTGCAGTCTTGTGTGTGTGGTTTTTTTTTTTTTTTTACAGTCCTATGTTTTATCCTTCAGTTTTTATTCTGGTAACATATACTTCCTAAAATTTCCCTTTTTAACCACATTCACCTATACAGTTCGGTGCTGTTAACTACACTCACAATAATGTGCTACCATCACCACCATCCATTTCCAAAACTTTACCATCAGCCTATATAGAAAATCTGTACAAGTTAAATGTCAACTTCCCATTCCCTAACCCCAGTCTATCTCCTGGTAACCTGTATTCTAGACTATAACTCCATGAGTTTGCCAGTTATAATTGGTTCATAATAGTGAAATCATACAATATTTGTCCTTTTGTTTCTGGCTTATTTCACTCATCCTAATGTTCTGAAGTTTCATCCATGTTGTCGCATGCATTAGGACTTCATTCCTATTTACCACAGAAAAATATTCTATTGTATGTGTATACTACATTTTGTTTATCCATTCATCGGTTGATAGGCACTTAGGTTTCTTCCATCTTTTGGCAATTGGGAATAAAGGCCTAAATATGATACAGCTCCTGGTAGAAAATGTAAGGGACACATCTTCAAGATCTTGTGTTAGACAATGCTTTCTTGAACTTTATACCCGAAGCATAAGCAACAAAAGAAAAATAGATAAATGGAACTTCCTCAAAATTAAAAACTTTCGTACATCAGAGGGCTTTGTCAAGAAAGTGAAAAGCCAGACTACTTAGTGGGAGAAAATATTTGAAAACCACATATCTGATAAGGGTTTAATATCCAGAATATAATTAAAAAAAATCCTACAACTCAAAAAATAAAAAGACAAACAACCCAGTTTAAAAAGGGGCAAAAAACTTGAATCGACATTTCCCCAAGGAGGAAATACGAATGGCTAAAAGCACATGAAAAGATGCTCAACATCAATAGCTATTAGGGAAATGCCAATCAAAACCACAGTGAGATATCATTTCACACCTACTGGAATGACCACTGTTAAGAAAACAGAAAACTGCAAGTGTTAGAGAGGATGCAGAGAAATAGGAGCAATCATTCATTGCTGGTGGGAATGTAAAATGGTGCAGCCGCTGTGGAAGACAATTTGGCAGTTCCTCAAGAAGCCAAGTATAGAACTGCCATATGATGTGGCAATCCTGCTGCTTGGTATGCACCCGGAACAACTGAAGGCAAGGATTCGAACAGGTATTTGCACACTGATGTTCATGGTGGTTAATTCGCTCTTTATGTGTTAAGAGATTTTGCTAAGTGGTTAAATAGAATGGTAGAAAAGACAAGGTTCCAACTTTCAAGAAAGCTGGAAAAAACTGTGGATCTCTTAAGCTATGTAGTGGAGGAAGTAAACCTGAAAACAACAGACTTCAACTATGGGCACTGAGTGAGGAGTCTACAGGCAAGTGGCAGGATCCCTAACTCAACTTGGAGGTGTGGGGGGAGTGAGGGAGTCAGGAAAGCCTTTCTTAAGCAATTTAGACCTCAATAATGAAATAGTATGTTATTCCCAATATTAGGAATAATTAAAATTATACCAGTGTATTATATTTTAAAATTTGCTCTAAAAGGGTTAGTACTATCAATGCACAACCTAGACATCTGTTTAGCAAGCATTTTTGGTGTTTGTGTTTGTGTATGCATCTACTTCTTCCCACCACATTTTTTTGGTCCGTCTTTTATCTTAGTTTGTCTCTCAGTTACATTGTGTCAGTCCATGGGGAGAAAGCTTTTCCTCTTCATAAACAGCAGGAAGCTGTCCATTTCCGCTGGTGCTGACTCATGCAGCAACAGGAAGACAAATGATGCCTGAACGCAGGAGGGGGGAAGGGTAAGACCCCCTTCCTTCCAAAAAAGGGACAAATTCAAGCCAGAATTACAAAACAGTACATGTAATGGATAAGTAAGCCGAGGATTAGATGGTTTTGTGTTTATTTAGTACACTTTTGTTCGTGTTTCATTCTTGTTCCACTGCCTTGCCCATGAGAAAGCAATTCGTAATGCTTACTGCCTTTTATGTTTGCCTTTTCCAATCAGAAAGTAAAATGAGGAGGTCATGTTTGCACATGCGACATTAGCTTCCATTTTTAATAGGAAGCATGAATAGGGGAAAATGGATCATTTCTATATCCTGGCACTTAACAGTCATGCTTGGCACCAATAGATTTTTACTGGTTGAATGAAAAAAAGAATTATTGAGTGGATTGTATTTATACTGAGTATAACTGTCTAGCTAAATGCATGAATTGTTAGCATTTGTGAAGTTGATAAGTTTATTGTTCATTAAATCATGCTTTTTAATTATTGAGGCCCGTAAAACATGGGGAGAACATATAAAGAGAAATCCAGGTAGTTGAGAAGATGAGTGGCAAGGACTGATATTTGGAAGATAGTGTCCATGTGATGTTAACTCTTTGAGGGACCTTGAGTAGAAAGAGCACATATCTGAAGTAGCAGATAGGTTTGTCGGTGACTAAAACTAGCTGCCATCTCTAATCCTGACAGAAACAGCCGATCTTCATACCTTTCAGGTACAGAATTTGTTTTTTTTTTTCTGATTTTTATATTGTAGTGCATACTATATTGTGTAAATTTAGCAACAGAATAATTTTCTTTAGAGGGAAGCATGGTTTGATACAGGTAAAATGAGTTTTATGTTAAAATTGATAGGGTCATGGATCTTACTTATTTTGTAAATAGCTAGGAATTTGATAGTCTAGGTATGCAGTAATCTAACTAAAAATTATTAGATCTGGTTTTTGCATATAGTTTATGGGATCATTATGAAAAGTCCATTTTGTCACACTATGCTTAATCTACTTTGGCATAAAAATTTTTACAAAAAGGACTTGTAGGTCATGATTTATTTTGAATGCAAATAGTAATGATACTGCTAATTAAAAATGGATCTTATCTAATTGTTAAGGCTGATGTAGAGCATCAGGTTCTCTTGATAATGGACTTGGCCAGTTAATCTGTAAATTAATAAATATACCTATTCAATTTAAACAGAGCACGTCTAAAATAAATTGGACAGGTCTTTTTGCCAATATGCAAAGATGCCCTTTCTAGGAGTTATACCATAGTGTAACTATTTACATGGACAAAGAAGCTTGAAAACCATTCTTGGTACCTCATTTCTTTTGGCATAGGGCTTCTCAAATAACTGGTAGATATTAGTTTTGTGCCCCTAAGCATTCTTTGAGGAACCTAAGGCATTATGCAGTGTGGCTTTCCTTGGTATCTCAGAGTTGTTAGGAAAGTTAGTTTGAACATCCATATCGTGTACCTGATATTGGAAATTCCTCTATGCCTGTGACAGATCATTGGATTGAGATGCAAATTTGCAACAATTAATGAAGTTTTTATTTTTAAAGTATACTTTTGGTTGTGTAGGTGCATGTATACATCTATGGCCCATGTTCTTCATGGATCTATAAGATCTATAAATGCTTCTTTTTAATGAAATAACTATAGCTACTTTAAGAAACACAGATGTTAGAAAATAAAAATGCCGTAAATTCAGCACCTGCTTTTTTCATTTTGGCCTTTTGCAAATTGTTGTCTTTAGATAATATTCCTCCAAGAACTTGATTGCAATGGAGCATGCTCTGAAACATGATACATATTTTGATTACTATCTCACATGTTATGTGTCCTAAATTCCATTTGTAAGAACTCTTTCTAACATGTAATGAAATCCACAGCACCCAATGCTGTGCCACAGAGATTAACATGAGAAAAACATTAATTTATGAAATGTTAACATGCTCCAAGAGAAACCTATGACGAGCTTAGAGAGGCTGACCAAGTAAAGGCCATACTTCCACTGACATTATGTTTTGGCGTACTGCCATATTTGGACTCTGATCTTCCAAATATCTGTGTGTTTATCTTCCTCATGATGTTCATGTTTAAGTGCTTAATTATGAGAACAGTACATTTTCTGTTTTACAACTGTAAAATATGGATAGCATTGCAGCATTGTCTGTATTTCCAACAATTCAATAAAAATTGAATGAGTGCCTATTGATATCATGAGGTTTTCTGGGTTCCAGGAATATAGCACACACAAAATATGTAAAACTGCCTACTAACTTGGAGATAATATTCTTTTTCTTTTCTTTGATTCCATAATCAATTCTGTGGTCAGTCCATTGAGTGATTGTTATTGAACTATTTTTCCCCCATATAATTGGCACTTCTGTGTATGATAGGAAGAAAGGCAAAAATGAATAGAATTTTATCCCTGCCTTCATGGATGTGAATAATAATTTAATATTGTTTATTTGAATTCTACAATGTAAGTTAGAAGTAGATTAAAAAATATAGTTTGGAGGCATATTGTGAAAGCCTTGAATATCAACCTAAGAATGTTGCATTTAATTCAGTTTCAAATGTGGAGCTAGTGAAGATTTTGTGAAGGTATAGTAAAGATTTTGAGCAGGATGATGGCTGCTGGGCTTCTGAAAGATTATTTTAACCATCAGGGTATAGATTACATTATAATCTATATCTTCAGTAAGGTGTAACTGGAATTTGGCTAGAAAGATTGATTATAGTCTGTTGTAGACAATGAATTGATAAAGATAGATCAGTTAGGTTGGTATCCTGATATTTTAGGGGGCAATAATGAACACCCAAACCAGTATAGTATAATGGCATGGAAGGATACATTTGAGACAAATAGTGAAAATATCAAATATATATGGCTTAGAATCTGACTGCATACTTGGGATGATACAACAGGATGGTATGGGTCATCTATGACCCAAGATTTCTGGCTTGTCAGCCCAGAGAATAGTGGGCTTGTAGACAAATAGGGATGTTAGGATTTGGAAGAACAGTGTAAGCGAAGTAGAGGTGGGAGAACCGATATAGCACAGGTAAGAAGGTGAATGTGAAGTGAGGAATAAGAGCAGGCTGGGGCAGTCTTCATTTTTAAGACATTTTTCGTTGGGGAGGGGAAGGTATTGAGTTGAAGGATGACAGGATCAGGGGGCAGGTCTTTCTTTTCTCTCTCTCTCTCCTTGTGTCCCTCTCTCCCCTCCCTCTCTCCCACCCTCTCCCTCCCACTCTCTCTCTCTCTCTTTAACACAGAGGAGACCTGACTGTAAAAGGAATGGAAGGAGCCAGTCCATAAGGAGAATCTGCAAATGTAAGATAATTTTTCTGCATGATTGAAAACAATGAACAGTGGGCTAGAGTGGTCCATGAGGTACTTTGAAGAGAAAATAGGTAGAAGGTTCACTTGGGCAAAGAGGGGGCCAGTGCTTAAAACTTGGTAGAAAGGAGTGTCGAGAGGTAATTGAGGAAGCAGAAGAATTTTGAGTTGGTGACGAGGGTGGCTGTAGAGTCTTAAACAGCCGTGGGCCTCGATCTTTTTGGCACAGTTTTTGAAGGCAGAATAGAGCATTACTAAAAGATAATAAAAATGAAAAATGCTGACTAATTTGGGACCATTAGACATAATAAATGAATTTGGTGATGGTCCCTGTGTAATTTTGATAGCCATTTTCTCCTGGGCTGAACAAATAATGTTTATGAACTTTGGACAGCTAATATTTAGTAGGAAGCCCCATGAGCCAACTCAGTTTAAAAGAATCAAATGCCAAGATGAGATTCATGAACATGACATGGAAATCAAATCATAATTCTGGTCCTTGTCTCTTTTCCTGTAGCTGCTTAAGGAAGATAACTATGTTTTTATGTGTGTCAGGTTTTTTTTTTTTTTGAACCATTTATTTACATAATAACAATGACATTCTGGCTAATTACTATGATTATTATTATCATTACTAGTAAAGAATTCCTAAATAATTCTACCAAATAGTAAAGATTTATTTCTATAAGTCATTGCTTTAAAATTTGAGCATAGTTGTCTATAATTGTTCATATACATTCAGTGATTTTCTTGCAGCATAAAAATTAGAATTGCGGAAGCATCTTTCGCCTGACTTTTTCTGTAGTGGGTAGAAGAGTAATAGGAATTGCCTTCAAATCACAGCAATTTAGGATCCAAAGAGATGAGAATACTAATGTTAGCTAATGTTTATCTTCTGCTTACTCAGTGTTGTGCACGACACTAGTGCTTTTATATTTACTAACTTAAGACATCATTGATATAGTCTTTCACTTATATTTTTTTTGTCTGCTAGATACTGGGCTAGAAGTTGGTGTGAAAATAACACTAATTCCTACCTTCAGGGAGCTTCTTGAAGGTAGGCAGAAGTGGAAGAGAAAAGAATGCATAATAAAAGTTATTAGAGGTCACCTCCAAAAGAATGACAATTCAAATAGTATCTATAAATATGGCATTTCTTCTGGACTTTAAATCTAGGCCTTCAATTATCTTTTTATCACTCTGCTTGCCTTCCCTTTCTCCATAATGGTCCCCATGGTTCCCCTAACTCATAATGTCTCTGCCATCCCCAGTGCTATTATTAGTCCAAACCCAGTTGCTTCTTGACTAGATAACTTTGACACCCTTCCTTGATGTCCCACGGTTAGGCTTTCCCTCCTCGTTCCAACTGCACACTGTCAGCAGACATGTTTTCTCCTGCAACTTGTCACTTTCCAGTTTACAAGCCTTTAGTCATTCTCCATTAGGGTCTAAATTAAAGGCATTTAACCTTTCCACATTACTGTTTTCCATTGTGACTTTCTTTTTTCTTTTTCTTTTTCTTTTTTTTGAGGCTGAAATCCTACTGCACTTAGAAAGTAGTCAATTTATTACTTTTCCTGGACATGCCCTGTGTGCTCCCCCATGTCCTTGTTTCTGTGTTTGCTCATCTTGTCTGCCCATCCCTACCCCAGGTCTCAAAGTTCTTTATTATTTTTTCAAAACCCACTTACCTCATCCTTCAGAAAATATTTGTGGAGTCAATTAATTATTTAATAAGAGATGATTAATTTAGAATCTGATTTTAGATGTTAGGTGGATTTAAACATTAGGCTGCTGTTTCATGTAAAGACAATATTGAGGCATTTCAGTAGCTGAAGAGTAGCATTTAGAAATGGCCTTGAATATTTTTCCTTGATGAAATCCAAGCTCTGTGCACTACTGCATTCCCACTTGCACCCTCAACAGGCCCACACTTGCTTCAGAGCCTTTGTACATGGTCCTTTCTCACCGTGACACACACTTCCCTTCACTTCTTCACCAGATTTGGTCTCATCTCCTTTAGAAGTCTTTCCTGAAACTGCCCTCCCCCCAGTCTCAGTACTGTGTGGGCTTCATGTACTTCCATTGTTAAAACTTATGCTTACAGTCCTTAAAGCAGTTATCATAGCACAATTTCTGTACTGTAATTGTTTGATTACTTGCTTGTCTTTCCAATTAGATTGTGAGCACCTGGAGTACAGACATATTCTAATCCAAGTATATATCACCATTCCTGGCACATCAGAGACCCTGAATAACTACTGATATTTAAGTAGAATTTTATTCATGTTTTAAATGAGCCATTAACTTATTCTCATATCTAATTCATATTCTGTGCAGTTCATGAATTGTCCACTAGTATTGCTTTCATTAACAGGCAGGCAACCAACGTCTGTTTTATAGAGCCCTCTCACACAGTTTATGAGGATGTGGAAATCTGCACTACATATTTCATTCCTTGGTAATTGATGAGACCCTAGGGTAGAGGCAGATTGGTAAGAAGGTGTTTATCTGTCTCGACATCATAGCATTATCAGTGGTTTGAAAAGGACTGCCAGAGGTGGTAATCTGGGAAGTGTGTGTCTCAGTCAACATTCTTCTTAATTGAAGGCAAGAACTTGGTGGTGAAATTCAATCAATTTAGAGGACAACATCATTTCTGATCATATCTTCTCTAAGTCCATCAATGTAAAGCCATTTTTTTTTTCATGTTGACTTTTTTTTCCAACCTTGACTTTTCTTTGAGACTTTATTAGGTAATTCTTGCATTTTTTTTTCTTACTTTATTTTGAAATATTTTCAAACTTATAGGATGGTTACAAAAATAATACAAACCCAGTACAGAGAACTCCAGCAAATCCCCCCACCCCCAGTGTACTCAGGTCCGCCAATTTTAATGTTTTTCTACATTTGCTGTATTATTCTATCTGTCTGTCTGTCAATACATTTTCTGAACACTTGGGTATAGGTTTTATACATCATTCTCCTTAAATACTTAATACTGTCATGTAGATTTCCTAAACAGAATATTCACTTATATAACCACATTAAGAACAGTTATCAAGTTCAAGAAATTGAACATTGGTATAAAGTTACAGTCTGTATTTCAGTTTTTAAAATATGTCCCGATACTATCCCTTTGAACTTTTTTTCCTCTCTTGCTAGATCCCATCCAGGATCATTATTATATTTAATTGTTGTTGTCTCTTTAATTGCTCTTTTTTTTTTTTAATTGTGGGAATACACATACAACATAAACTTTCCCATCTCAACCACTCTCAAGCATACCATTGAATGGGATTAATCATATTCCTAATATTGTGGTACTCTCACCACCTTCCATTACTAAAACTTTCCCATCTTCCCAAATAGAAACCTATACCTATTACCTCCTGCCCCTGGAAAACTGTACTCTAGTTTCTATCTCTATGAGCTTGCATATTCTCTGATATTTTCTTTGTAGTTACCATGGGGCTTAAATTTAACATCCTGAATCTGTAACAATCTGATTTGTTTTTATTTTTATTTTTATTTATTTTTTTGACATGAGACTGTGACAAGTTTATTAAAAATGTAAAAACAAAAATTATGAAACTGCACATAGCTAGGATGTTTTCTTTTCTTTTTTTTAAATTCATTTTATTGAGATATATTCACATACCATGCAGTCATACAAAACAAAGCATGCATTCAGTTGTTTACAGTGCCATTATATAGTTGTGCATTCATCACCAAAATTAATTTTTGACATTTTCATTACCACACACACACAAATAATAAGAAGAAAAATTAAAGTGAAAAAGAACAATTAAAGTAAAAAAGAACACTGGGTGCCTTATTTTTCTTCTTCCCCTATCTTTCTACTCGTCCATCCATAAACTAGACAAAGGGGAGTGTGGTCCATATGGCTTTCCCAATCACATTATCACCCCTTATAAGCTACATTTTTATACATTCGTCTTCAAGATTCATGGGTTCTGGGTTGCCGTTTGATAGTTTCAGGTTTTTCCTGCTGGCTATTCCAATTCATTAGAACCTAAAAAGGGTTGTCTATATTGTGCGTAAGAGTGCCCACCAGAGTGACTTCTCGGCTCCTTTTGGAATCTTTCTGCCACTGAAGCTTACTTCATTTCCTTTCACATCCCCCTTTTGGTCAAGAGGATGTTCTCCATCCCACAATGCTGGTCCAGATTCCTCCCCAGGAGTCATATTCCACGTTGCCAGGGAGATTCACTCCCCTGGGTGACAGATCCCATATAGTGGGGAGGGCAGTGATTTCACCTGCCAAGTTGGCTTAGCTAGAGAGAGAGGACCACATCTGAGCAACAAAGAGGCATTTGGGAGGAGGCTCTTAGGCACAATTATAGGGAGGCCTAGCCTCTCCTTTGCAGCAACAGTCTTCCCAAGGGCAGGTCTTGGGGTAGATGGCCCAGCCCATCAAACCACCACTCCCCTATGTCTGTGAGCACATCAGCAACCAACCATTAAGGTGGGAAGCCCAATACCCCTGCATTCTCCACCAGCTCCTCAACGGGGCTCTGCATATTTTTTTCATTGTTTTTTTTTTTTTAATTAACTCTTTTTTTTTAAATCAACTATATAAAAAAAATTAAAAAAAATGTACAATTAAAAAGACATTTCAAACAAACCATAAGAAGGGAGTGAGAAAACGACAACTAACCTAAGATAACTACTTTACTTCCAACATGTTCCTACTCTACCCCAAGAATAACCTAATATAGCAACATTTCTGTGAGCTTGTTCCTACTTTAACCATCAGAAATTAACAGACCATGGTCATTCCTGGGCATTCCCAGAACGTTAAATTTACCCACGATAAGCTTATCTGTTCTTATTGGGTTATCATTCCCCCTTCCTTAATTGCTCTCTATCACTAGTTCCCCTACATTCTACATTATAAACCATTTCTTTTACATTTTTCAATGTTCGCATAGTGGTAGCATATAATATTTCTCTTTTTGTGCCTGGTTTATTTCACTCAGCATTATGTCTTCAAGGTTCATCCATGTAGTCATATGTTTCACGAGATCGTTCCTTCTTACTGCCGTGTAGTATTCCATCGTGTGTATATACCACATTTTATTTATCCACTCATCTGTTGAAGGACATTTGGGTTGTTTCCATCTCTTGGCAATTGTGAATAATGCTGCTATGTACATTGGTGTGGAGATATCTGTTCGTGTCCCTGCCTTCAGGTCTTCTGGGTATATACCGAGAAGTGCAATTGCTGGATCGAAGGGCAACTCTGTATCTAGTCTTCTAAGGAAGTGCCAGACTGACTTCCAGAGTGGCTGAACCATTATACAGTCCCACCAACAATGAACAAGAGTTCCGATTTCTCCACATCCTCTCCAGCATTTGTAGTTTCCTATTTGTTTAATGGCAGTCATTCTAATTGGTGTGAGATGGTATCTCATTGCAGTCTTAATTTGCATCTCTGTAACAATCTGATTTTCAATGAGAGAGATCAGTCATCCAAAATTCAATAATTAAATTAATTTTTATAAGGTAATAGTGACAATCACATAACATGGACTATATCTAATTCTAATAACTTCATTGAAAAAATGTATTTACTTTGTAGGTTTGCTTACTTTTTTATACTTATGTTGAATATAAATAAAAAGTATAGAGATGTATTTTTCTTCCTGGTAGCCATTGATGGCTTTATATATTGTGACACAGTTTAAGGAAAGGGATAAGAATATGGGAACTGATGAAAGAAAATATATTTGGTGAAAAGTAGGTGAATGGAGGAAGTAAACTTTAAAAAAGGGTGGAATTATCAGTTTTTAATACTATTATAGCTAAGGCACTTTGCAAGAAAACAAACCTGTGAGGTATAAAATTATTCTACTTTTTATTTGCATATATAAAAAGTAATTCATCCACTGACAGAGAGGTAATAAGTTGTAAATACCACATTCCCTTTGGATGCTGTCACAAATACATTTTTAAAAATACAGTGTTTTCTTTCCTGGTAAAGTATGCAAACTGCATTTACCTATGTCATTTTTACTTGCTTTGGTCACCTGAATTACATAATTAGGTCTTTCTCTATTTTATGATCAAATGACCAATGAGATTTGTCAGACGGTTCAATTTTGCTCTTTTGAGATCATATTAAATGGGTTATGTTTGGCTTGAGGCAATGTTTTGTGTGTCTGTTGTTAATTTTGTGTGGTTTTTATTTGGCTTAACATTTGACTTTGGAATTTAGCCACACTTTACCTTTCATTCAGCTTCTCCCTCAAAATTTTGACAAAAACACAGAGAAAGCATGAGTGAGCAAAATAGTGTGTTTATATTTTTCCAAGTGATTCATGTTTAGTTATTCATTATCTGAATCACCATTCATCCAAAAAAAAGGGGGAGGGTTTCATCTTTTCTTCAGGGCCGTATATTTGCAATAATCTTCCCATTCTAGGGATATAGAACAACTTAGAAAAACTCAAGATTGAATAGCTGCAGTAAACAGTTTCAAGTATTATTGCATACTGTTGAAAAGATACTAGACTATAAGGAAACGAAGTTCAGCAGAATGCTTATGGGAAACAGTAGTAATGTAAAGTTTTTGTTCCTCTCCTGAATTTTTTTTCTTTTAATCATCTAGGTGAGAGGTTGCAAAGAGTAACGTGAAGGCTGCCCTTCAGTTCCGAGAAAATTGTTTGTTTTGCAAAGAGTTGTAGCAATTTGTATTAGTTTCCAACATGGATTCTGAAGCTTTCATATAACATCCATTTTTTTTCCTAGCTGCTTTCTTTAATGAGGGCATATATTATGAGTATCCCACCTTACCACCTCTATCCCACTCTCCCCCCATATACACGTTCATTTACTTTGCCTTCCTGGTATCTGTGGGCATTTGAATTTGTTACTCTTTCTTGGGTGATTAAATGCAATATTTGTGTAATCATTATTTGAATTTGGCAAACCATTGTGAGAAATTGAAGGTCACTGGCCCAGTGGCCTGTGCAGCTGGGCATATGGAATTTTATTAATATTGAGGCTAAAGGGACAAAAGTCAGTACAATAAACAGAGTTTTATGTGAATTTGTACATGGTGCATTTTTCTACAAGCTAAATAGTGATTGCTTGCTGGTTTCCAAAATATAGTTTGTGAAGAAAGTTCAAAAGGACATTTTTTTTCTTTCCTTTATGCCCTTCAGAAATCCTTAAAATATTTGTTTTAAAGATTAAAAAAAGGATCAATTATTGGCTTGGAATTAAAAACTTCAGAAATTCAAATGTAAATGTGAACTATAGTAACTTCTTTACTAATCAAGTACTGGGTCATTAAAAAAAAGAATAAAACAACAGAGAGAGAGAGAGAGAAACAGTATCTCCCTTGCAGGAACTTATTGTATGTACAAAACCGATAGGAAAAGATATTAATGCCTTATTTGATTTATTTGATATAAATGAAATGCTTACATTATGAAAAGGTGTATTAAATTTTCTGCCTATTTCAAAGTCTATGTTATAGGGCAAAACTTGCTAATTAGTGTAAGAATCAGTACATTGAGATAATCTCCTTTGGAGACTCTTCCCAGTAATTGTGTCATACCAATTGAACAACTCTTTATATCCTCTGTGTCAGCCCAACTCATTCATTTCCAATTTGGTAAAGTGAGATGAGAGATCAAGAGAAGATAATTTGCATAGCATATCTAGATTTCAGCTCCACCTATATAAAACCTTTGAATGGTATCTTAATGGACAAAATATAAGCATAAAGCTAATGTCAGTTAGATGATAATGCAGTTAAATGATTCTTCCCTGGCTGAACAGAGGAATTGAGAATTTAGTTAATGGGGGATCTGTGTCAGTTTAGAGAGATGTTTGTACCTGGTGAGCAGGGGACTCTGCCCTCTGTGTGTGTACGTGGTGGGGTTGGCAAAAATAGAACAATAGCAAGAACAACGAAACAAAAGAACCTAAAAACCTGGGAGGATATCAAAAGTAGAAATGTAAAGTTGACAATGAAAAATAAGAACCCAGAATTTAGAATGCTCCCCTCTTGGAAGGAAGAAACACTTACCGCTTTTTTTATTTTTATTTATTTTTTATTCTTGATGCCTACCATATAGCTCTCTTAGAAGCAGGAATTCAAAAACATTTTTGATTGAATGAGATGCAAGATGCATTTTGCAGTGATAAGAGCCGAGAATGGCATTGATGCCTGGGTCCCATTTAGAAATTCTGATTCAATTGAAATGGGATGTGGTTTTTGTGTAGGTTCTCCAGGTAATTTGAATGTTCAGTCAGGGTTAAGACCTGCTGGACTAGTTACGTTTATTACAAGGCTGAGATTTTCTGAAGTGAAAAAAGGATTCTGTATTCTCACATGCTGTGCAATAGCTACTGCCTAGTGATATATATTTCCCCCAAGTTCTTGATAAGATCTAGAGCTGAAGAAAAGCAAAATATCCCTAAGAATATGTGATTTTCAGTCTCCAGCTTAAATGTGTTTTTACAAGTACATACACACCACACACATATGTGGGTGCATTGCACATCAGAAGCGCATTAATTTCACATGAATCTGAATTATGGAGGTGCATTCTCAGCCTTGTTTCTGTCTGGTTGCTTGCTCTCCAATGTCCCACCCCCCTTCATGCTCCTCAGAGCTCCCACTGCCTAAAGCATACCTGGGCCATAGGGTCAGCCTGCATAGAGTAGAGCTTAATGCAAATTTTCTTCTCAGCAGGGTAGTTGGCCCATTAATTGCAGGAATAAAATGTCAGGTGGATAGTTATTTTAGTTAACAGCAGCCTGGGTTGCAGTTTTCTAATTATTCTTAGAAGGCATTATGCATATTTGAAAGTTACCAAGCATGCTACAGTCCTAGGAAAATAAAACCATGTGAGTTAGAAGACTTGCATCATAGTCTCAGATTTTTTAGGACCCACCTAACTGTGACTTCCAGCAATGTATTTACATGCCTTTGCCTCATTTTCCTTTCTGTAAAATGAGAGGATTGAATGAGGCAATCATGAAGTCTCCTGGCCCTTAAAATAGAAATTGCTACTTTTATTATTAGTTTAAGAAGGCATAAGCATCCACTTGTGGCTAAATACTATTTTCCAACGTAAAAAAATCCAGTAAAAAAAATTAGATAAAAATTAATGATCTCAACAACTTATATAATTGTATATATATATTAATATTTTGGGGGTATTTCAATTAGAATGTAGCTCACAGTTATGAATTAAGACTACACTAGGATAGAAATATTTTTATAATCTTGGGTGAGGGTGAAGGAGGTGGGTGTATTATGTATTATCGTTATTGACTTCAAGTGTTTCTATAAAATATAGAAAATACTGCCTTTGATCACCTATTTTCAGAATGATTATTAGTAAAATGGGGAAGGGATTGGTGGATGCCCCATTTTCTACTAAAGAAAAGAGAAATATAATGTAAAAATTGCTATATTAAAATCAATCTTTGTATTCTACCTTGGTTTATGGTCAACATTTAAGTCACTGAATGATTCTTAGAAAAATCTTTGAAAATACTTTCTGTTATTATATAGTAAGGTTATTAGCCTCCCTGAATATTTACATTTTAATTCAATAGAATGATATAAGTAGTCAGAATGGGTTATCTTAAATAATTTTGGGGAGAAAAACATTAATACCTGTTAGTTTGTTTTTATACCTTTTTACTTTTTGGTAACACTACCCTGATATAGAGTTTAAGTATTTTAAACATGAGATCTTTAGAAGAATGTGTGAGAAAACTCATGATAATTCTGTAATTAATTTGGGTATTTGCAGAGCCCATAGTTAATTAGGTATTTCTGAACTAATATCTAAATCTCTGGCCAGTGCTTTGCAATGGGATCATTGATTCTTTTGCAGAAAATGAAATTCTGACTTTTTTTTTTTAATGTTAAAAGAATTGTACTACATGAGTAGTTTATGAAGGATGATGCTGGGTTTTTGTTTTAGTTCTTTTTTTTTTCCCCCCAAACTGATGTACCAAATAAAACACAATTACCAGATGGTGTCTACAAATGCTTTGGAAGAAATGCAGTTGTTTGGGCACAGTTATAAGACTTTTGGAGCAATAATGTTACATTAAGGTGGGTGGAATAACTTGTTACAAATACTAAAAAATAACTTCATACAGTAACTTCAAATGTAAGGATTTGATTCTGAAATCCTCAAGGCTAGATATGTAAACTGTGGCCTCTTTCATGCAATGTTTACAACATTCCTTCACTGTGACTGAAACCCTACTGCACCTGTTATTCTTGGAGGAGTTTACCTTTGATGTGCTGAAAGAGAGCCTTGACCCCTTCACGTTTACCTGTTTTAATCTTGGTTAAGAGACTTAAATTGCTAGACCTCGATTCCTTATGTCTAATTTGGGATAATAATAGTAGCTAAGTAGTTTTATTATTTTGAATTAAAACGTCAATGCATATAAGAAACTGCTACGTAGCAAATGTTAAGTCAGAGCTGACAATGGATAATGCTCTTGTTACCTTGCCTGTGTGTTACAGTTCATTTGTTCTTTGCCATTGGCTGGTCCTCTCTCTGTAAAAGTAATGCCTCTAAACCTTTTTTTTTTCTTTTTCCCCATCACCTTTTAAGATTTCATGTATTCTCTGGTACAGTGAACGTAATTAAGTGGTTTACTTTGATGTATCTTTCCTTCTGGCTTATTGCAGGTAGGAGTAACCAGAAAGTAGGTGACGATTTTAATTAGAAACAGAAATCAACATCTTTTTTTGAGGATCATTCACCTGATGATGATTTATTTAGTAAACCCATTATTAATTATAATTTAGGGCAGTTTATGGAATGAATTCCTTTGGATAAACAAGGGTGGTTCTTTCAGTGGCAGAGGAAGACAATTTGGACATACATCTTAGAGATGTAGAAAGAGTCACTGTGCTGCACATATTCATTCTTTAGCAAGTGATTTGACTCTCCAGGATCATACCTGATGGTTGAAACAGAACTTTGCCTGCAGTGATGAAAGATCATTCGGAAGTTCTAATATGAAGGTTTATTTGGATGACATAGTTGTCATTCTAATTTGGTTACTCTCATATGGACTTGAATGGTACTAGGAAAGTAAAAGGTTTCCTGGGAAACCAGATATACTGTTTTGAGGAATGATTTCATCAGGTCATTTAAATTTTGTGTTAGACTTTGAATTCTCTGTTTTGAACCATGAACTGTTCTGTAGGGAAGCCAGCAGGTTGAGAAAGTTTTAAATTATGACGTTCCTAATACTGCATACATGCGCATTTTCTTTGTCATCTTGGTGTTATCCAAGGGAGAATTTAAATTAGAGGCAGTATGAAATCCCATGATGTCAAGATCTTTATTAGAGTGTAGTATTGCACTTTTCTTTTTGGTGTGATTTGTCCTGCCTTCAGAAGACTGAGTAGCAGCAGATTAGTCATTAAGAGAAACTGCTATCAGTAAAACTGTATTTTTATAGTAATACATTCTAAACTGGTCACTTAGCTAAAATTGGCTGAGACTGAACACAGTGGTTTCTGCCTTGAAAGGAAAGAGTAATTAGTATTAAAATTAGTCAGGAATTGTCCTATGTTTTCTGTTCTGACTGTTCTTAGCATTATATTGGTATATACAGCGTGTATGGTTCACATAGGAAATCCTTGGGACATGAAGCTAATACTGTGATAGTATTTACATAATTCACCAGTCTCGGAGAAGGAAGTACATGACAGAATATTCACATACTTATTTTAATTAGCCAATCTGGATCTATGCCCAGATGAAAATCAACATCTTTTAGGATGGTATAGTTGTTTTTTATACAAGGATTATAAAACAACATAGAGAATCTGTAAGTTGTTACAAACATAGTGATTTCAGTGTAACAATGTGAATAAATTTGGGATTAATGTGACGTGCTTTATAATTATAGCCAGGTTACTTACACATCATACCAGATACACTTAAATGAGTACATTTCTTAAGCTAGTACTCAGATATCTTATTTTTAATTCTATTGGAAGAAAATTCTGACCAGTATAATAAAACCTGTAGCTATTAAGAAAATGCTCCCCACGGGGGCTGGTATCTGGGAGTAAACGGAGGATTGTTGCTGAAATTTATCAATCTTCCTGTTGATCCTGGTCACTGTGGAATCCAGAACATGGATGCCATAGACTGGGAACAGAAGTAAGAACCCAGTTTGTTACATGGTTTAACCCTAGTTGGCTGAAAAAGAATCTTCCAACTTGCTAGGGTATTGCCTCTACAAGCCAAGGAAATGGTGGGTAGACGGCCAGCAGTAACAGGCTCATTGTGGATATTTGTTGAACGAATGATTACTTACCTGTCAAGTAAGAGAGAAAGAAGGAAACCATGAAATGGAAAGGCAAACTGCTCAGCAATATGATTCATATCAGCTGGGCTCATGACCCATATTCTGACTAGATTCCAAATCAAATTAATCTCAAGGACACATGAAAGGAAACAGTTGGCATGTGGGGTAGAAGAAAGCAATGATAAAAGAGCAGGGAAACATTTGTAGTGTTGTTTTCCTCGGAGAGTAAAGGGAAGGAAGTGTTTGCAGTAATAAAAATATTTAAATATAAACTGAAGAAAACCTCTGGTTCCCATTTTTGGTAGACGGGGAAACCCAAAGCAGAGATTAAGAGGAGTATAATCTGCTTTCTAGATGGAGTAAGCTCAAGGCTCTAAAACAGAAACCACGTCTTCTGACTCTGGGCATGTACCAGATCTTCTTTTCAGTACTATGTAGACCTGGGTGGAAATCCTAATTTCGAGTATTATGTTGGGTTTCCAGAATTAGTAGTATGCTTGTTTGGTTTTTTCTCAAAGAGATTTAATTTCTCCAAAGTTGGTGAATTTGTAAGAAAAATTGGTTTTCTGAGAGGAAAAAGTTTCCGTTCAAACTGAAGACTTCATTGCCAACTTTGAAAGGAGGAGCCAAGCTGCCAATTCTGTTTTCTGAGTCTTTATCAAAGGAAAGCTCACCAGACTCTTTGGGGTGAGGGATGAGTAGGGGAGCAGGAAATGGGTGGTATCAGGGAAGTAGTTTAGCTCATTGGAGGGTAAATAAGAAAAGAGAAAAAAAAAATCAAAGTAATGAAAAATTCCCCAGGGAGAGATTTACAGTTTCTTGTCAACGTCACACCCTTTCCCATCAAAGCAAAACAATTTAGTTTAAATGGTATTGACTGCTTCCACATGGAAAGTTAAAGACCCAATCATTCAGAGATTTGAGGAACACAGAAATTACCTTTTGTTCAAGAGGAAGAGCAAGCAGATGGAATGGAAGACCCAAGTTTGGGCAATGTAGCAGCCCTCTTCTCTGACGGCCGTTTCTCTTTCCTTCTTTTGCTTGCTCTTGGTTCATTAGTTCGTCAGAACAACTGGGCAAACCATGGCTGTGGAGATACAGACCAAAACAAATTCCTTTACCATAGTGCAGTCCATTTGGATAGTTTCTTAAGGACACTTTAGGATGTCCAATTTCTTTGTGAAGTTTTCTTCAGCTATTGTATTCTGCAGTGCTTTTGTTTTTGTTTTGTTTTTTTTTTTTGCCATTGATAAATCAAACTCCAGATTTAGTGTTCTTGATTAACACCATTCCCCCCCCAGCCATTTGGTATTGTTTCGCATACTTCATTTTTAATGGAATCATGCCTCCTTTCTAAAATAATTATTTGTTCATTTATATATTCATTTGCTCTTACAGCGAATACTTATTGGTTACCTACTGTCTGCCAGGACTTTTGTATGCATAATATTTATAAACTTGTTTTGAACACTGTTTCATTTGTTTATCTGGACCTTGAGGAATTTTTTTTTTTTTAATCACTTTTTGGAAACATTGATAATACATTCTGAATTTTCTAGATGGAAGATAGAGAAACATACTTGAAAATGTTCCTGAGTACATTCTAAATGCAAATAAACCATAATTGATAATGGGTTTACTAAGTAAATAAAATGTATGTTTATGGTTAAGCCTGAATCCTTTTATACAGCCATTAACATTGGCTGATGGGAAGTATATAATACTCTGCATGTTTCATGGGTGAAGGGATATATTATCCATTTTAATGGAAATTAGTAGCACTTTATAGAGCATGCTGGATGCCACTGTCCTAAGTATTTTACAACATTGATTCATTTAATCATCACAGCCACCCTTTCTGATAGTGGTAATGTATTAAGCCAGTACTTTCTGATTTGCACACTGTAGGGTGGTGAAAACAACCCAATAACAATAAATATTTGTGGACTTCACAAAAAACCGATAACAGGTTCTAAATGTCAAATAAAACAGCTAATAACCTGCTCATTGGATTCTGTCACTGAGCCTGGAGCACTGAGGAAATGTGCAGCCTTGACACCTCTGACCCCTCCACCCCCAGCCCCCTGGGGGAAAGGTATGAACCAACCCATTTCTTTACTTTTTCTGACTTTGGAACATTAATGCACCTTGTCTCCATTAAGCAACCCTTCACCATACATTTATGAAAGAATAAGGAAGAAGACAACTAAACCAAAACTAATGATGAAAGTATCTTTAGAGTTCATTGTAAAGATGTGGAAACTGAGTCTCAGAAAGATTAAGGAACCTGCCTAAGAGCATCCAGCATGTCTATGATAGACTCTGTAATCTGCCATATTTAGATCCAAATCCCACTTCTTCCCTAGTTGGATGACCCTGGCAAATTACTTAATCCTCCAAAGCTTCAGTTTCTTCATGAGCAAAAAGCAAAACAGTGATGAAATTTACTTCACAGTATTTGAGAATACTAAACAAAATAATATACTTGAAAGTATCTTGTTCGGTGCCTTCCGAGTAGGCACACAATCAGTGCTAGTTTTCCTTTTTCCTCACTGCCTCTTACTCTCCATGATTTATTCTGCTATGCTAGGATACAACTCGGAGATTATGATGCTACTAGGGACCAGATGATTCTACTGCAAACATTCTCAAAACACACAAATGTTTCATAAAAAGACTATTGATTCCTTCCATCTTTACAATTCTGCAGTCATGGTATCTCACTTTACCTTTGTCAGACTTCTTAATGGTCATTTAACTGCTCCATTTCTGTTGTGTCTATGAGTTATTTGATATCAGTGAGTACTAACACTAGTGAACACGCAGTCTTGCTAGCCAAATATTTGCCTTTGGAGACTTCCAGCGATTGTGATTACTGTATTCTTACAGCACATGTAGTTCCACTTCTAGCAGGTGGACACTTGAAATGTCTAGCTATGTTTATGTGCCATCACATAATTAGCAACCTGTTGTAAATTATCCAGCAAGTGATGATTTGTCAGAATGAACAATAGCTGGGATTGTACATTGCTGACTTTTGTATTGTAACCTGAAAGATGGCATCCTTTTTCCTGCTTGGAATAAAAACTCTTCTGATATTAAATGATTTTTAAAAATTAACTATATCGACTCTAGTCTGATAGCAAAATAATACAGTATGCATATTGGTCTACTGAAAGATCCCTATTAAGAATCTGCATGTATACTTTTGTTATATTTTGTAATGCGTGTTTTCAATAAAAATCTTAATGTAGCAAAATTGGTGAATAGAAGAGCATTCTCAAATAGCAGAAAAGAGTATAAATTGTTAGACATTGATAATTCGCCAATTAATTTAACCATCAATATGATGTGATTTAGCTCCTGTTTTTCACATTATTTACATCTGAGACTCTGTATTATGCACAGTGGAAGATACAAAGATTAATTGGATACAGGTTTTGCTTTCAAGAAGATTATAGTTTAGAGAGAGAAACAAACTAAGGTCATTAAATGTTAGTTGAAAGACTGAATGAAACAATTTATAGACAATCATAGTAGCTATGAGAGTGAAACTTGCAAAGGGCCAGATTCAGAGTTAACACTTAGCATAATTAAGAGAACAGTCAATTAATACTGATTTTCCCTATTAAATTTACTAAGTGAAGTTGATTTTCAAAATCCATTTAGACAATGTTTTCTCATTGATTATTTCTCTATGAATGATGTCAGGGAACACTGCTCCAGTTTTGTAATGGTATGAGGGAATACGTTTCCTTTTAAATACAAATTATGTTACTTAATCTTTATACAAAGAGACCTTGCCAAGAACTGTCAGCATTAGGCTATTATGTTAATTAACATTTTGGAGTTTGAAGAAAGGGGTAGGACCCTCACCCAGTCAATGACGGTCTTTCTTTTTAAAACTAAAATGAATGATTTTTTTTTTATGGAAATAAAACTATTTCCCCCCAATTAGGGAATGTTTATAATTTATTTCCTGGATCACAGATGTGGACCCTGCATACAAACTGAAATGATGAACTTATGAATTACATCTGAGAACTGATTTTCGTTATTCATCAAGTACTTAATTTGTGCTAGGTTCTCTGAATATTGCTGGATACAGAGATGATTAAGGGACCCAGCCTTTGACCTCAGAGGTTTAGTGCTTCAGCAGATATGTAAACCAACACCTTTAGTACAATATGCTAAGTATTGTAACTGGAAGAACAAACTCTAGTGGGAGTTGGTGGGGAATGAGTCATATTGAACCTTGTCATTTGGATACGTGTCTTGAAGGACAGAATGATTTTACTTTTGGTCTTATCTGGCATGGGTATAACTGTAGAATGCCTTGTTACTGTAGAAATAAAGTTTAGTGATTACAGAACGGAGATGGGAAAGTCAAAGGGCATATACAGATTTAAAATGACTGCCTGTACTTTTTTAGGGTCTGCTCTTTGCCAAATCCCCCATAGAGAAAAAACTGGAATTGACTTTGTTTTCTAATGTGGGTCCTGAGAGAGTTACTGTCTTTTCCCTTCTTCCCTTCATATATACACACATTTCTGAGACTGACTCATGCATTGGAAAGCCTAGAATAGTGCTGTATGGAGAGAAAGCGGGTTGAGTGTGCTAGTAGCCCTTATTTAGATCATATATTAACATAATCTATCAATCAATATATTAACTTTACTGGATTATCTGAAAACATGCAATTTTAAAGTCTACAGAGCACACAATATTTGTTAAGTAAATATTCATTGAACAAATGAGTGAATGAATTGGGACATTGGATTTTTGTATGAGTGATGAGGAAATTTAGGAGAAAACTATTTTGCATAGTCAGATGGTATGATGGTACCAGGTATATGGGGTCATAGGACATGAGGGCAGAATCGAAGAAAGGTGTGTGGAAAAGAGATGTGAAAGTGATAGACATATGTCATGTGATGGCTTGGGGTTCGATTACTGACAGTCACTCCCATGTCTCTCAAAATCTCAGAGTCATTTTTAGAATGATGCTTTTAGATTGTAAGACCCAGGGATGTATGTAAATATGTCCTAGGGAATCAGATCTTTTGAAACATAGGTATCGCTATGTTAAGGCCTGTGTATACTGCCAATATACATGATACAGCCACTCCCCAACCCCCCTTTTTTCCCCTGTGCCACAAATTAAAGTCAGTAAATAGTTACTTTTCTACATCTGGACCTTATTTATAAAATTGAATATGGTATGGAATTTAAAAAAAATTGTATATGATTTTATAACAAAGAATTTGAAAGATGGATACTCTGGAAATAATAGACTAGATAAATTATCGGAGACTACATATAAATTTCTTTAAATTTCCTTTTAGTGTAGTATAAAGAACATGGGCTCTGGAGTAAGGATTGGATTTGAATCCTGAGTTCGAATCCTGGCTCTGCCACTTAGGTACTGGGTAACTTTGGGGGAAGTTAGTTAACTTATCTGTAAAATGGAGATAGTAATAGTGTTTCTCTTATAAGATGAGGGACGGCTTCAGGAACATGCTACCAGTGAATTTGCTCAGAACTCAGCAGTCAGAGGAGGGCCCGGTCTTGGTGTTTAATGCTCCATAGTTGGTTCCCTCTTGAAGTTCTTAATCATTTTATATTTGAATTTATGTTTTGTAGTGAAGTCTGATTGAACAGTAGAGCATGTGCTGGGGGCTTGGAGCCTTGGCTGGTCCCACAGGAGGCCTTGGCATGGGGAAGGGGTCGTCAGCCCATCCTGCGTGTGTTTGAATGGTGGGGACGGAGGAGGCGCCTGGGCGCCTGTGAAGGTCCTTGTGAATCCACAGAGAGACTGTGGAAGAATGGAAAAAGCTTTTGTCCTGAATTTTTGAAAAGGAACTCTGCATTTTCATTTTGCACTGGGCCCCATAAATAATGTAGAAGACCCTGTATAGGGTACACTGAGGATTGAAGAAGTAATGGATGTAAAACAACTAGAACAATGCCTGGCACACAGTAACTTACTGTGGACATTATTTGCTATTATCGTCTATCATTGTTATGTGGTTAGCATATTTATTTATCTACCGTATTATCTAGTTAATTTACAAGTACTGTTATTTTCATATGTATTATGTTACATCTGTGTAACAAAACAATTTTATTAAAATATGTAGGCAATTAATATCTTTTCCTTCTTGATACTGTCATGAAGAATATTCATTTCATTGCGTTCAGGTGGCAGATCTTTTACAATAAAGAATAGACTCTAATTTGTCATAAATTCATGAGGTCTAGTAAATAGTGTGAAATGATTTCACTTTTGGATTTTTCTGTATAATAATTGCAAAAATATGTATAAGATGGTTGTTACATGATGATGCAAAGTGTAAGTATAAACCTACTTTTTTTTTTTTACTACAATTTGATATGAAGCCAGCATGCTGCAAAGGTTTTTCTTCATTAATGTATTTTGTGTTCTCTAGTAGCAAGCAAAAAACAAACTCACAAAAGTATTTATGCTTTGTTCTTCTTGTTATGTCTTCTCTGGTAAATACAATTTATTTTCTGTTTTTATTTTAGCATACATTTTCTTAATCCCTTTATTCTTTTTGTTTTTTCTTTTCCAGAAATACTTGTGTGGCACTATACAAATGAATGTTGGTATTTAGGTTTTGTTAAATAAAATGAAATTAAACAGTTGGCATTTATCACAGATGAACTGTTACCCTTGAATGTGGTTGGTAACGTATAGCAAATGTTGGGGGGGCTCAAGAAAGAAGGCAACTCTTGGCTTTAACTGTATCATTGTCTTTCTCGAACCATTAATGTTCTGAAGTTGACTAGCTATACAAAGGGCAGATTGTGGAATGATGACATTCACCATCTTGCTTCTCACATATGTAATGTGTAAGAATATATGCTAAAACATATAGCAGGATCTTGTTTTGTAGTGGTTGTATAGTGAAGCTGTGCCATTTGGGATAAGCATATTTCATCATTAATAACTTTATTAAATTAACATAAGCAAAAAAAAAAAAAACTCTTCGTGAGCAATTTCAATATGTGGTTTTGTCTGTCATCGTATGTATGAAACCTTTGCTCTTGTTTTTGGTCAAAACTTGATGAAGGACCAGGGAATCTTAGACAAGTGTATTCAGAGTTGCTCGAGTTTGACCAAATGCATTGGTAGATTAAAAAGTGTTGTTGCCTTAAAGTGGTACATCCCCCACCCCCACCCTCAGGCTTAATTTAAGCCTAGATGCGGTTTCTGAACAAAATATGTTTCAGAATTGATCAAGCGACCAAACCCAGGCCAACTCATTACAGGAAAAGTGGGGATGGGTGAGGAGAGCTTAGAATTTACTCTTTGACCCTATCAAGTTAAATAGGTGATTTTTAAAAATCAGAGTTGGTTTCAGAGTACTGTCCCTCAGAGAAGTGGCCCTGTCAGGTTGTTCAGTAGGTTCTTTTCTGTCTGTGTGGGAAGCACACACCTTAGCAAACAGCACACTCCTGGAATCAGCAGCAAGTAACAGCCACTGTTTACCTCATCCAGATGTTAAATGTGGGCTTGATGGCAGAGTGCAACTGCTGTGAGAGCAGTGGTCTCAAATGAGAGAGATAGTTAAGAAGTGCATCATTGGAGAGAAAAAGAGTTGAGACTCTGACCCAGGCTGCAAATGTGTCAAGAATATTTCATAATAATAATTTATTTTATACTTTCAGGAATCAGTAAAGCAGGGTTACATGTTGACCCATGTGGAGCCAATTCATGCTCTGCAGGGGGTCTGGGAATTCCTTAAAATTCCATGGAGCATTTTGTGTGTGTGTGTGTGTGTGTGTGTGTGTGTGTGTGTGTGTGTGTGTGTAGATGTACACAATTAAAAACCATTATCAAGGAATAAAGCGATTTTCCACCAGGCTCTTCCACTGTTGGAATAATGGTGTATATTAGTTTTCATTGTTGGTTTCATGTCAACTAAGGAAAAAAAAATCACCTATAAATCAGAAAATATGTAAGAAATACTTTTATTTGAGTGGATACTCATATTTCTTTCATACTTCTTTACTCTAAGTACTACCTAGCCAAAGTCAGTATTTAGACATAATATAGACAAGAAATAATTCCATGCTTACCTTAGCTCTTTTGATACTCAGATGGAATACTAAGAAGGAATGGTTTATACTGACAGTGTGCTGGTAATATGGAGACAGTATGGTATTTTGGTTAAAGACGTGGACTTTGAAGTTTGTGTCTGGACTCTGCTGCACATTACTAATTGTCATTGGAGCAGAAGGCAGGCTCTTCAAATCAGTTTCCTCATCTGGAAGTGAGGGACAATGATATTTACTCCTCAGAACTGATTGTGTTTTAAAATCATGATTTCAGTAACGAGAAGATGGACTGTGTGTGTGACCTTCCTTGAAACAAGCACATTTCTTTCAGGAGAACCAGATTCTGAGTTTCTGAAGGGGTAACTGCTTAATCCTTGGCTCAAGAAGGGGGAAGGGTACTAGCTAAGACTTTCCTATGACTCTCCTTACTTCCACAGGTATTAATTACCCTTGGTAAGTACATGAATGTTTGCTTATAGGAGATCAAGATTCTATTTTACTTTTTGCTTTTGGGAATGCCAGAACTTTCTTCCAGTAGCTTAAATCCATGCACACTTCCTCTCTGAACCTTTCAGAAAAGGAAAGAGAGAGAATTAAGTAGTTTTATTGTAATGACAATTTGTTATTGTACACCTTTAATTCATCTGGAATGTGCACATTACTTTTAATCTCTACATTTTTGTTTGCTGTTATTCAGTTATTGTGTTAAAGAATCTTGGTGGTGAGCAATCATAGGACATTTCAAATGGCTTTTGATTGTAGAGGGCGAAATGATGTTGTACTGTATCCTAAACAAATAATCATCGTTGGGTCCAACTTCATTTTTGCCTTGTGTAACTTATGTGGATGTTTCCATTTACTTTTAGTGACTATACACACTGTGTGTCAGTCATATCTTCATACAATAGAAAAAGCTCTGGGGTTGAGTTTTGTGGTTAGCAAAATGCAAGTGAAAATGTCTGAGGCCCTCCATCATAGGAAACATATCTAAAAGTAATTGATTTATCTTTGGGAGGATATAGAGAAAAATCAGAAAAAAATGTATATTTAAGTAATGAGACTAGAAAAGACTTTACCTAGCTCTTCTATTGTTTTCTTTTCATCCCATTCCACATTTGTCTCCATATGGACATAATTTTATGATACTTTGAGAGCTAAGAAAATCATTCCCAGTTCTTCCATACATTAATATTAATGCATAATAAAGAAGATAAAAGGAAGCGATGTGAAAATTTTCCTTGGCTTAAGAGGAAGTACAGTTTCTCTAATAGAATTGAAAGCATTCTTGTTTCATTCTTGTCAAATATACTTTATTTGAAAAGGAACAACCTTGCCTTTTTTTTTTCCTTTCTTTTTTAATCATCATACCAAACTGATTTTTTTTTTTTAAGGAAAAGAGCCACTTGATCATCACAGCTGAGACATTTTACTTGAGTTTAAAAGTCTTTATTTTTCCTTAATATTAAGGTTAGCAGTACATAATGATTAGAATGGAAAAGCTTATTAAAATCACTTTAGAATAGGTAGTTATGCTAATTTGATATTTAGACAGCAAAAGACACAGTTTTGAATTTCTGAGATTCATGTAATTGGGATGAGCTTCAAAACCATATGGGAAAAATATATATTTTGCCACTCGAAAGTTGTGCAGAATGTCGTCTTGGTAAGTGGTAGATAAGATGGCAACAAACCTAGATTTGTATATATCTCTTTCTTTAATAAGTATAGAAAGTCACATATTTACCATCCTTTGTTGTACCATGATACATATTCTAACTTATTCATAACAACAATGTATGAAAGAGTTATTATGTCCTTTATAACAAAGGCCTGGAAGATACAGTAATATGTACAACATGACACTGTTAGTAAGGACTAGAAATTGGATTAGAATCTAGGTGTATCTGGCTCTACAGTGAAAAGCTAAGCTTTTTTCATTACAACAAACTGTTTGACCTTGACCAAGGGGCTTAATTTCTTTAAGGGCCAGTTTCTTAATTTATAAAAAGAAAGTTTGACTGATTTACCTCAGCAGTCTCATTGGTTATCAAATTCTGAGAACTCATGTTTTCCCCTTGTTTTAAAAATTGAGACCATAAAGTGCTATGGAGGGTACAAATTAAATAATATATTCAACAAACTATTACTTTGATACCTTGTACAGCATCTCAGAATCATAGTCTATATTCATCCAAAATTTGCACATTTTAGAATCCCAGTCTGTATTCATCCAAAATTTAATTTCAAAGGACTGTTCAGTTGCACTTTATCTAGCATTGTGATAGAATTAGAAAAACAGTAATTGCTATTTAATATATGAAAAATAACTAGAAAATTAGTTCACATTTTGTTTCATGTTGTAGACGTATCCAGGGAACCCTCCTCAAAGTACAATATAATGTAAATATACTAAACTTGCTTTGCTCTGTGGTAATTTAGCTTTGTCATATTTAAACTATGTTTGCTAATATAGTATAGAACTAAACAAAGAGAAGGCTGTCATCTGTCCTACATTAAAAATAAAGCAAATAAATGTAAATATATGGAGTCCATTTATAAGAGATAAAATTAAAAGCTAATATCTGCTTCAAGTTTTCTGTCATGTCCTTGAGACTCCATTAGTTTTAACAACTGGAGTGAATATACCAAGAAATTGGATATTAGTATATTGCTCTCTCACAAAATAATAGCTCCTTAACTTCTATGCTTACTGTTTTTTCCTTTCTTGAACTTTGGTATTTCAGTGAGGATTGAATACACTAAAAATAGAAACACCATCTTTCCTCTTGCAGTGAATGAAAAATTTCTAGCAATCTTGTTGCAAAGAAATTTTTCATACTTTTAAATGAATGGTTTAATGCAAGGGTAAATGAGAGTAATGGTATTTTTAATGAAAATATTTTATATGATAAAATAAAAAAAGTTACATTGTATTAAAGGTGTGTGGGCTAAAATGTCTGTAAAGAGGATATTTAAATCATTCTAACTTTGTAATAATGCTTAAATTCTTTTAAAATCTATTAAAACTAAAAAAGGAGCAATAATGTGTTTTTTAATTCAGGGAGTTTAGGGAACTGGTATGTTTTTTAAGCGATGAAATTACTGTCTATGTAAACTAAATCATTAAACACTTTTCCCCTGTTAAATGTTGCTTAAGAATCTCTGACAGATGTCTTCAGGATATTTCAGTTCAGGTTTGCATTACAATGAGTACCTAATCACAAGAAGGACAAACAGAAGAAAATGAGCAAAATTTCACTAATTAGAAGTATTACAGTTTTGTCAGTGTGTAGCCATTGGACATCCAGATCAGCATCATCAGAACCGTTGGGAAAAAAGGGACAGATGTAATTTGAAATGCAAAACAGTAATCTAGCACATATCTTTGATTAATGAATTAACACCATTCATTGAGTTAATCTTATACGTCAGCTGGTGGTAAAATCAGAACCCTTCTCAAGAGCTGTTGAAGGTATAGTGGAATTTGATATGATGTTTACTAGTTAATAAAAGTGATAAATATATACATTTAAAGATTTAAGAGATGAGAACTTACATATTTTGTGATGTAGCAGACTTGATCTGAACAACAGTGGTTTCCTTTTAATTCAAGAATTGACAATTATTCAGCACCAACTCTATTTTGCATGCCTTAAATGCATCATCTCTAAATCTTAAAAGAATAATAAAAGGAAGAAATTCTAATCTAGAACTAGAATGTAGACTTAGGTCTGCCTGGCTCTAGAGCTCAAGTTGTTTTCACTTTGTACTGTCTCCAGGTGACTTCTCCCACATTCTGAATTGTAAAGGACACAGGATGATAGATATAGAAGGAGCCTTATTGGTCATCTAGTCACAATCATTAATTTTACAGTTTGTGAGTGGCAAAAGAGGTTTATGGACTTGACAACAGCAAACAATTTAGAATTTTAGTCTTCTCTTTCTTAGTATATACTCTTCCTGTGCTCCTTTCCAATATTACTCAGGAGCAATTCATCACATATTCTTTTGTGGCATTGCTTGAATTATTCATCGTGTATGTGTATATATTTGCATTCTCATTTTATGGGTTTCTTGTCCTTCTTTGGGAAGTGCCCAGCTAAGTGGCACATAGATAGTAGCATTCAATAAATATTGATTAATTTATTGCTTCTCCTTTGTTGCTTTGGTGATTTTTATGTAAGCTGCTGTATAATCTTACCCTGAGATAAAAGGGGAAAGGGAGTATATATAGGCCTCAGATAATTTTGGATTTTTTACTCAAATTTATATCAGTTGGAGTTATGTCATGTATACATGTAGAATACTTAAATCTTGATTAGATTGTCAATCAGGAAATTAATAATTCTGGTAAATATTCCTTTTTCATGTCTTAGTTTCTGCTATATTTTCTGATTCTGGGGAAGGAAGGGTCCCTTGGTTAAATAAATTTGGAATACAGTAGATGAAAGGAAGGTAAACAGATTTCATCAACTCAAGACTTTAAAGGTTTCAGTATGCTAATATACATTGATGAAATTCCAAGAGGGGGCTAGGGTAAACAAAGTATCTCAAACCTATGTGGTCATAGATTTGTGTGTGTTTGTATTTGTGTGTGCCAAGTATGCTTTGGGAATTGCTATAATAGAAAAATAGCTGGAATGAATGTAGTTTTTGAGGAAATACTGACAGAATTTTAGTGATATAAATATTCTAGAGATATACTGGATCCATAGAGGAGTAAAAGATAGAAATTCTTGAAATATTTTGGAGGAGGGCTGACAATGCCCTGGTCCAGGGTGGCAGCAGTGACTTGGGAGATACAAATTCAAGATCTTTTACAAGCAAACAAATAAAACCTTGTAGAATATGGTAGCAAATCGCATTAAGTAAAGTGTTGGTAAAATTGTATGGAGTGTAGTGAGTGAATGCAATTATTTGCCACTATTAGATTATTAGGGGAAAATCAGAAACAAGGCCTGGGGTGTTCTATTTGAGGAGACTGCAAATGTGGTGCCACCACAAATAAGACTGAGCTAGCAGTGAAGAGGGGTGGTGCTAAATGGGTGAAGATGATGAGTCAACCATGAGCTATTCAAGTGCTGTTGGGTGGTGGGACTAGGGGGAATTTGGAAGCTCAGGGATGGAACTTCTTCTGTGTAATCAGTTGAGCCTTTTTTTGCATGTGTAATCAGATTGTATCTCTTTATCTTTATAAATGCCTTGGTGATATACCATTTTTTAAATTCCATTGGATTTTGGAAGTATAGAGAAACTATTCACCACCCTCATTAAATAACCTTAGATATCTTTGAAATGTAAGGGTGCTAATGATAGCCCATTTTCACAGGTAGAGTCAATTTTTCCCTTTTTTCTTTTGGACATTGATGTGTATAAAATTATGACAGCTTGGGAATGATTTTAAATAGCCTCCTTTAAAGCCATTTCTTACAGAGCCATGTATTTGGCACCTCTAAACATTTCCCAGGCAGGCACTGTAGTGTGGTAGAGAGGTCTGACTTTGCACCGGTTCGAATTAGGTATAAATTTCATATTAACCAATTCCATATTTAATGACACCAAATCATGAATTTCTTATCATGTTTTGTACAGTTTCAAGGAACAGTCACTAAAATATGCTGAACATTTCTAAAATATAGAAAGTGTGTGCTACATCAAATAACAGGATTTATTCAATCTGTTGTGTTTTCATGCATAACTTATTGAGTATGTCTGGGTGTAGGTGAGCTGTTGGCTTCTCTCTCATGTGCCTGGTGATAACACATTCTTTAATTGTGCTGTTAGTCCTCATTAGCACTATGGTGAAGAAATTATTTTTCATTTCCTCTTATTCTGTGGTCTTTAAAATCGGCACATTATGTGGTTTTGGTAGATTATTGCATGCACTAACTTCTTTGTATGCCATTTCTGAGTTAACTTGAAGATTGAAGAGGTTAATCTTAAAATTACAAAATTGATTAAGCAACTAAAATAGGAGATCCTGTAGAAGTTTTTAGACTCAAACGTACTTTTGTGTGGTAGAGAGAAGACACTGTCTGGTAGATAAGCAAGATAGACATAGTATTGGAGGCTGGTCCTGGTATGGCATTTCTACAAAGGGCATTTTAAGAAACAATCTTGTATACAGAAGACATATTTTGAATAACACAGGGGAACTAAAAGTCAGATGGTTTAAAGGCAGTGTGACTGATGTTTTCCTCTCTTGTTTAAAATGTTACTAATATTTGGAAAATTTCACAATCTTGTCTTTGGCACAGGGAAGCCAACATACTACTTAGTAAGAGACTATGAGCCAGTCATCATGGGATTTGGACATTTGTGGTCCCATGAAAAAAGATACCAGTTCTTTATCATGTAAATCAAAACTCTGTCTCTGTCCTTTCAAGAATTCATGGTTTTGAAAAAAAAGTATATCAGCAATTTCTTCATCCAAAATTGAATGGATAAGAAAAGTGAGGGTCGGAAAGATTAAATATCCACCCAAGACCATACAGGTATGTAGGAAGGAGCTGGGATTTGAACACCTTACTCTTGGACAAGGATTCTTATTCACCTGCTTATTTTCACAGCCCCATTCTGTAACTCAGTGTACTACTTCTCAGCTTAATGCTTATCATGTAGGTGTTTGAAAATGACCAGTAATTTCTATATCCTTAGGTGTGTGAATAAGAGCATGTACTGTGTCCATGAGGGTGTGTGTGTGTATATACGTATTGTGTGTGTGTGTGTGTGTGTGTGTGTGTGTGGTGTATGGGAGTTAGGGAGCTGCCTGAAACCGATTGGCAGGGGTGGGGGTTGGGCAGTTTAAGGAAGGTGGACAGAAGGAGAAAACAGAAGTAGTGAAGGATGGGATATAGAAGGAAAATGGTTTTGTCCTAAATGTTTTTCTCAGATTTTGAACCACTCTTGCATCAGAACACTACCATCCTTACATCAACCTTTCTGCTCACCTTAACCAGTAATGTTCTGCTACACGAGCTGCTGCCCTACTAGTAGGCACTAGAGAACAGATTCAGTGGAAGCACAAATCCTTGGTCCCATGAAAAAGGAGCAGAAGTATAGATTTATTGATTTGGTTCTGATAATGACTCATACAGGACAGTCTGGAAGTCATATGTATTCATGATGCGAGAGATGAGAGGAGAATCAAGTTTTACTGATTTTTACTAAACATATTTTTCTTACTGAACAGGCTCAGAGACGTGGGCTAATTAAACTGCATTTCATCTCTGGTACTTATTTCCCCAGAATCTGACCCTTTCTGTATCTCTTCAGAACATGTGTATCAACTATTAGCATATTGGTTTGCAATTGTAGATAAGTAGCTTTTTTTAAAAAATGTAGTTTCCAGGCTATCTCACATAAGTATATTCTGTGTCTTAATTGGATTTTAAAAATAACTGTTTAGGGTTAAGTCTACTTGCTAGTCTAACCCCATTCATTGGCTAATACAATGCTTAGTGCAGTCAACAGTAAATAAGTAGTTAATGAATTAATGACTATCTATTCACATTCACATAATCTAGGATTTTCACTGTTTCTAGGTTTAAGAACTATGATATTAAGCATTTTCACATCTAGTTATCTAGTTATGATACATTTGGGGTTTGGAAAAGGAAGTATTTTGAGAGCAGAGTGAAGAGTGAAACAGAGAGACTATATAATTGACATGATGCTGTTGAGTTAACTCCAGAATATAAAAGAATTATGACTGTGTAGTACAGTTAACAATGATTCTGAATTGACTTTACCTGAAAATACTGTTTTGGTCACGTACTGTAATGTTTGTACAGATTCACTTACCAATTTGCTGCTGAGTACATGTATTAAAGAATTCATTGTAGTTTTAAAGTATGGTCACTGGAGCCCGATTTTCTAGGTTTCAATTGAATCCTTCACTTATAAGGTGTGGGATTTGAGGTGAATTATTAGACCCATATTTTGTAATTTTCTTCATCTGTAAATGAAGATTTACAGGTGAGGTAGATTCTGATAGTAGACTCTATCTCATGGAGTTGTTGAATGCCTGACAAATAAGTAAAACTTATTTAATGATATAATAAATTATAATAATCAAAAATTATTTTAAAATGCTCATTCTTTCATTCACCCAGTATTTGTTGAACATCTATCTGCTTTTGTGTCAGGGGCAGTAGCATTTGATCCAGACCTTTTGTCTGTATAGTGTTTTAACACTTACAAAGCCCTTCCACATATTATCCTCTGTAGCTTCAAAATTGATATCCCCAGTTTATAGATGATGGGACTTTTCATAGGGGTACAAAGATTTGCCTCAGTGTAAGAATTAAAGCCAAAATCATTCCTCTTTTCACTACCACATCATCTCCTCGCAGGAAGAGCCTTTCTTATACTCCCATGGAGCTTTATAGTTGCCACTACAGGTTTGTATGTGGTTACTTGGAACTAGGGCAAGGATCCATGCTGGTTTGGACACTTCTGAGATTGGACCACAGGAATTCCATCCTTGATTGTTTTTTGTTTTAACTTTTAGAAAGGTTTTCTGAATATTACCAAATTTTTGCATATTTTGAAATCAAATATTGGATTTATTCACAAAACATTTTCATACTTCTGATGTTTCTTTTATATCCTTTTCTGTCTTTGTTTATTCTAAATCCTAGGTGCCCCCCCTTTTTTCCTATTTGCATATTTGACTTCCCAGCATTCCATATTTTAAATTCAAAGACAAACAAATCTGAATAAGATGGGGAAAAAAGTAAAACTGCCCGTTAGATATGTAATGGGCCTCTCTAATAGACCTGATTGAATTGATTATACTCTAGCAGTTTGCCCAGTGGAATAAAAGGCGTAAGGCACTCATCATTTAGTTATAAATTTATTCATTGCAGAGAGCCACATCCCATTAATTTTATGTAATTTGGTGATTCCCAATAGCTACTGCCAATGTATGTGGTCCCCTTGGCTTTACGTAGTGATGCCCTCTGGAGAGAGAACTCTCTCTTGTGTATATAAACTTCAAAGAGCCAAAAGATTTTCAGAGCATTCACAATAACTGTTCCTTTGAATCTACTTGTGCTCTCACTCTTAAAAATGCCTTTTTCTACTTTATTTCTGAATGCTAGTATGCAGAGAACTATAGAGTAAAATGATGTGCAAACCAGTTGTTTCTATGTCCTTTTTGATTCCCAAAAGGCAATAGCTATAACCTCATCTTCCCCTAAACCTCCTTAATGAAGCTGTTGTAGATTGTATTTATTTATGAACTAGCCGATGTCAGTGTATAGTAAAATGTGTCTGAGCCCACCACCCCAGGGGAGCTATATTTTAACTATCATTGTGTCTAAAGAGTGAGATTTTGGTCTGGAATCTCTGATGTAATTGAGTACCTAAAGGAGTAATGACTTCAGTGGATCAGTTTTAGCCAGTTTTGGGCTAGCACCTTCTATTACTGAGTGCCTATTCTGTGTGCAAGGCTCATGGCAACCTTAATGTGTTTTCATATTTTATTTTAATTGTATGATTGGACATGTCGGGAAATCTGAAATGGATCATTAAAATGATCATCATTTTAAGCATTTTGACTGTCTACTGGTGAGTTTGTATTTAACTATCTACTTTCTTGTTGAACATCTGCTTGCTTTTCTTTGTGGATTTTTTCTTGCTTCCAAATTATGATAGTTAAGTGTCCTAATTCTCCCTAGGTCCTCTCCTATATCACGGTAGAATCTTTTTTTCTTTTTTTGTATTTGAAAGGAATTTAAAATTCAATTTTTGTTCATTAGTATATTTTTGTTTTAAACTAAACTGAGATCTTGACATCACTGAGTAATGAACAGTGATATCAAAGTGCTTTAATGCTTTAATGAATACAATGAAATATTTGAATCATGTTGGAAAGTAAAATTCAATGAGACCATAACTTTTTTTCTAAAAGAAAAGGGTTTATTTGTTTGCTTCTGACAGGTGAGATGTTTAAATCTGCATGTAATAAGATGTAAGGAAGAACAGCCCAATCTAAGTTACTTTTGTAGCTACTTGCTATTACTGTCAGATATAAATGAAATTTTTGTCTAAAGTTCTGTTTATGGAATTTGGCAACTTCTTATAATTTATTTCTTGACCGTTAGTAAACAGCCTTTGAATAATAGGGTTTGTAGATGGAGGATGTTAATTTAATTGCCAGCAAAGACATGTGTGTTTCAGCTGTACTCAGGAGTATTGGCAAATGGGAGGATGGTTATGTTAGATTTTTGATCCTAAAAATAATTATGAGTCATCAAAGTGCCAGTAAAGCAATAATTGTGTAAGACATTCAAAACATTTTAGGTCAGAGAGAGAATTCAGTCTCTGCAAAGGCTAGTTAAGGGAGAGGTGATAGGGTATACTTGAGAACATAATTCTAGTCTCCAGTGAACAGTGTTCGAGTCTCTTAACATCCATTAAAATAAATTAAGATTACAGCTTGTGATCTGAGATTAGTGTTGATTTTTGAAGTTGAAAAACTATGATTTTGAATCTCAGCTCTTTAAGCTATGCACATTAAGGCTCTAGTCCAAGGAGAGTTTAGTGTTTTAAAAGGAGGAAAATAAGCTTGAGTGTCTTTCCTCCATTTCCATTTTAGGTATTTATCCTAATTGTTTTATCTTCAAGCTAAAACTTTTTTCTTATGTATTCAATTTTTTTATCACCTTTGTGTGATAAAATTAGGGTATCCTAAGGAGTGTGTAAATTACTTTTCAAATTTAAAAATAAGATATTAACATCTTAAAGAAACTGAGCTCTTTTTTTCCTGAATTAAAATGTTTTTGCTTATAGGTAAATATAAATACATTCTTAGGTTAAAAACTAATTGGGTATGAAAGTGCAAGAGAAATGAACTAATTCAAGATATCTATTTCAACCATGTATTATTTTCTCGACAAATAAAAATTATTTTCTTGAGATTTCTATAGAACTAATGGCATTAACCTTTCAGTTAGTTTCTGGTTTCAGAGTGATGTTTGCAAGAATATTGATCAAATCAATTCAGGTTATAATTCTTTTTGTTTGAGCATTAAGTGCAATAAATAGTGGAATAAAATTATATGTGATTATAATTTTTAGCTTATTTGTGCATCTTTATTTTAGATTTTACTCTTGGCTTATGCTTAAAAGTGAGTTTTTCTTTTAAAAGAATATTTGTATGAATTCAGTGACCGAATCATTCATTTATTATACAAGTATCTGTTAAGTGATATCTTAGAGCGGTTTCGGGGAAACAAATTCTGAGATGTGTGTTTAGGAGGTCTACTTGGGAGCACTCTCAGGATCAAAACCCAGGGGAGATTGAAGGGAGTGAGGATTGGAAAGATGGAGAAGTTGAACTGTGATGCACTTGCAGCAAAGGTGTCAGCTGATCCCATGGTGGACTCTGGAGCTGGGATGACCCTTTGGAGTTGTCCCGAATGGAGGCAAGGGGACTGGTGTTGACCAGTCATTGGTTATAGCTGTCCCTGGGGAAGTGGTACCACCTTGGTTGGTGCAGCTGTGCAGTCTGCAGCTAGTACTCTCGGCAGTTGGGAGAAGGGAAGGGAGCCTTGGATGTAAAAGGGAATCCTCAAAGGGGGATCTGGGCTGCCGGCTCTGGGCTGTGTACCACAGCAACCTTTACGGTTGCCCATCAAGAGTTAGACTCTGTTCTAGGCACTGAGGATACCATACTGAGCAAAAGTAGGTATGCTGTGTTCCTTCAAAAAGTATACATGTAGTTAGGGAAGAGATATTATTTAAAAATTACACAGACGAAGGTAAATTTGCAGTTGTAACAGATGCTAATCCCTAGTATTATGAAAGCCTATCTTAAACTGAAAATCAGTTATGAAGCTGTAGGTAAAATGCTTTATATATATTTATACATATTTATATATAATTTATATATATAAATGTATATAATTTATGTGTATATATATATTTGTAGCCATCAAAATAATCTTTATGAAAACTCACTACTGGTTTGTCTTTTCTAATATAAAATTATCACGTATTATCCTTTTGATGCTATTTTGTGTGAACGTGGTTCAGCTACTCAACTAAATCTCTCTACATTAACACCCAACCCTCTACTCCCCAGAATCTTGGATATATCTAATTCAGCTGACAGAATGATAATGTTATACACCCACTCAATTTGGAAAGTGTTACTATATACACATAAGACCTGATTAATTGGGAAGTCACAATTGCAGCTGTGATATTTTCTGCTGGACTGAAGATTTTGTTATTTTCAAAATTATAGACAAAGAGTAGCCAATAAAGGAAGAGTTCTGAGGCTGAATTTTAATAATAATTATAATTAAAATAACAATAATAATTATTACTTCTAATTATAATGATCTGGTTGCCAAGTGCTTTATATGGATTGTTTCATTTCTTATCAGCCCACTGTGCTAAGAGCTTTACATGGATTATGCCATTTAATCATCATAATATCTGTATAAGTTGTATAATTATCCCATTTTATAGGTGAGGACAAAAAATTGAGTGTTCATAAAACTAATATGTGGAAGAGCCAAGATTAAGAAAATTGGCAGTCTGACTCCAGAGGGGTTCTTAGGGACGTGTTGATTATTTTTATTTGAAATAATGTGTTAATAATGAAGAAATCAGGAATGGGCAAAAAAAATAATAAATGTTCAGCACTTCAGAAGCAAAGAAACAACTTTAAAAATGTTCTCATGCCTTCTACTGATGGAAAAATTTATTAATATATCAAGGCAGGGGTCTAGCTCTGATCAGCCCCCTCCTTCCATTCTTTTTCCCAATCATTCTCAACAGGGCTGAGAGAGGTCTTCCGTATCTCCTCTCTCAGTCCTTTAGTGGCTTCCCATTACACTTGAATGTACGTTCTTTGTTCTTTACTTTGATGGTGTCTCCAACCAGTGATGGTGTCCCTATCCCAAGCCCCTTCAACTTTACTCATGTCAGCAAGGGTTTCTTTCACTTCTTCTAAATGCTCCTTCCCACCTCAGATGTTTGCACTTGCTGTTTTCTATGCCTAGAATGTGCTTCCTTCTGCTTTTCAGTTGACTGAGTTTTATCATCCTTTAGATCTTGACTGAAATGTCACTTCCTCAGCAGAGCCTGTCCCCAACCATACTATTTGAAGTCAGTTTCCCCTTTTACTGTTTATTTTTTCACCCCATTTCCTTTGTAGCCCTTGCCACAATTTGTGACTATTTCATGTATTCATTTAGTTGTTTGTTATCCTGTATATACTACAACTTTATGAATACGAGGCTGCTGTCTGTCTCATTTTCCTTTTGTTTGTCCAAAGCCAGGTCCAGTGCCTAGCATAAAAGGTGTCTGTATTATTTGAATGAATCACCAGCTGGCATCATGTAATGGTCCTTCTAGTTCAGGCATGGTCAGTTTGACATTTTAACTCTTCTTTTTAGACCCTTTAACTTAGAACGAAGATTTAGATTTAAATACGGCAAGAAATTGTCAACCTTATTTGAAAATCATGTGGGCCCTAGTGCAAAGTACGTATTATTGTTAAAAGAGTTAATATTTGCTTTGGTTAAAAGTTAAAGTATTTCCTTCTGTAACATCGGTTGGGAAACATCCTTCTAAACATAAGGTAAAACAATATTAGGCAGAATGCTCTGCCATTCTGGGGTAAATGTTAGTTATATGAGAATTTGCTACCAAAAAATCTGAATCTTTCTACTAGTTTTGAACTAAAATTTGAAAGTGTTTACCATTATGGATTATTGCAAGAGACAGAGGTCAATAGCAATAATATGCTGCATTGACTAAACATGTTCACTATCTACTCTGTACCCATGCACTTTTATAGATAAATGGCAGAGAAACATATGCACTCCTTCTTCTCAGAAATCTTGTAGTTTAGTGAGGGGAGAATGTATTAAATAGCAATCATTTTCCATTGCACAGTTTTACATTCCTGTTGTGATAAATAACACTGATGGAAATATAATATCCATGGTGTGCACGCGCATGTATGTGTGTGTAACCGTGATATTATTTATGTGCATATATATCTGGTAGCCTTGATATTTTTTGTCTTCTGGCTTACTGTTCCGGATTGTGTCTTTCCTTTCTGGAAATTCCTCTTCAGCGTTAACTACACAAATGTCTAGATATGTCTAAATATCTTCAATTTGTGGGTAAATACGTTTTTTGTTTGTTTTTTTTTCTCCCAAAAGTCTGAAGTGACATAGATCAAAAATTGGTGGTTAGGGACAATGACCAATCTTGGTAGTGTTCTTTGAGGTCTAAATGAAATGCCTTTGAAGTCCATTTTCTTGTAAATTTAATCCTAAAGTGATTCCATCCCAAATGGCTTAGACTGATATAGCTTATTGTAAAAAGTTTTTAGCTTCTTGAATTATGTGAATTATAATAATTTGGGCAATTTATTCAGGTAGATCTTTTACTTTAAAAAGTTTTATTACTTTGAGGTAATAATACCTTCCATGTATTAATTCACATGTTAAAAAAGACAACTATTACTGTGTTTCATCCAATAGTAATACATGCGTGATTGAAAAGCTTGTTTCAAAGAAAGCCTATTTGCAGTATTTATTTGTGAATGACATTATTGAATTGTTTCACATTTCTTCTAAGCAGGTTAGTCCCTTCTTTAATGGTTTTAGAATAATATTCAGACTTGGTTAGTTCATGTTTAGGAATGAGCCAGAGGAGAATTTGTTTTCCAGGTTAAAGCTGTGACTAAGTAAAAGGTCAACACCTCAGTGCCACACTGGTATTTATCATTGTTAATCTTTCATTCTGAACGTGTAAATTTCTCACCCTCTTAATTGCCATGTTAAAATGGATTGGCTTTCTATTATTTTTATTCATTTACCAAGCAGTTTAATACCACTTTGTGAAACAAAAAATAAAAAGTGATTGATGGGCACTTGACTTAATTTGAAGCATTTGAAAAGGAGACCTGAAAATTCATAGATTAGTACTTCACACAGTTTTCATTTGGTTAAATACTTGATGATTTTGTTCATCTTATTTATTATCTTGACTTTTAAATTCACATGTAAGACCTGTTGACTTGAAAATAGAATGTGAAAAGCCAACATTGTAGGCTAAATTCCCTAATTTACAGAACTTCAAAAGCTTTTTAAGGCTTATTTACGTTGTCCTTAAAATATGTAAACAAAATAAGCAATATCCAAAGCTGTTATAACAAATCAAATAATAAAAGCATTCATTTTCTCTTTCAAATGTTGGTGACTTCCTTTTAGTTCAGCATTGTGTAAAGAGAAACTGAAAATGTAAGTTTTAGCTTGCTGTGTGGTATGGGATGGCCAGTTAGTCCTGGTTTAGAACTGAAAGTCCAGCATCTCAGGCTCACAGGACAGCTGGCCACTGTAATGTAAGGGGAGAATTTTACATTAGTATACTGCTGCATTCATGTTTCTAGATAGCCATTCTTTATATCTGTATTCATAAAAAGTCCATCTAATTGAATTTTTCAGAGATTAATTTATTGAATACTTTAACTATAGTGTCTTCTAAAGTTTACCTGTTAGGAAGATGCCCTTTGCTTTGAAAATTGACATAGACTGAAGATACAAACCGAATCAAACCAAACCAAAACTTCATTTTTTTGGTTGAGATTAGTTTATGTAATTTGTTTTGGGAGACTGCAGTTTAATATGTGGCAAGGGCATATAAATTAAATGAATAAGTAAGAAAATGAGAAATAGATATTTAGGCACTAGTGAACTGATAAATGTCATTGTGGTACTTTGCGTAGATGACATTGCATGGAAGCAGAATATCAGGTTACTCTGAAATCCTTAAATGATGATGAAGGGAGCAACTTGGTTCTATTTCATTGGTAAGTTTAATTACTTAAACAGTATTTGAGTAGAAAACCAGTTACTGTGTACAGTGTTCTTCATTTATTACCAAGGGTTTCTTTTTTCTATTGCTGAATTATCAGAAGTTAAAAATTGGAGCATCATCAGTTTTTGAAATCAACATCTTCTGAGTAAATAAATAAAGATAACAATTAGTAGTATTTCTATTTAAGGTCATGAAAGCCATTAAAAACTCAGAGTGTTAGGAAAGAGGTTTCGTTTAGAAATAAGACAGCAGTGGTATTTCTTTCTCCATGAATCTGATCTGTGGTATAACCAGTAAACAATTGGAAGGAAATTGTGTAAAATTCAACTTGTAAGTATTTGGTTTACATGTGGTCAGTCATAAGATGCTGAGACCTAAAAACTGACTCATGTATGAAAGGATTAGAGGTGATCAGAAGGTTTGAAGGCTCCCAACAAGAGATTAAACATTTACTGCTACTACATATACTCTTGGTTATTTTATTTTGAGTCTTAGTATTGTCACTTTAAGTGAAAGAGCTACATTTTTTTTTTTTTTTAAAGAAAAAAAGAAAATTGCAGATCTGCTCAGTGGCCAAAAATTATATCTTAAATCTTGGCAGGCTGTATAAAAAATGTGTGCCATTGGTCCCAGAAGGAACTAAATGGCTCAGTCAGCACAATTCATCATTACTACTGGAAAAAATAACTCAGCATGCCTCCCTGCTCATGGTGAGTCAGAGGCATCATATTCATATATTGACAGCACTTTTTTTCTTTTTAGGAATTACCCTCTCTATTCTGAGCCGAAGCACATAGCTGCACGATTATATTAGGTGTCAGTGTTCCACAAAGCGAAGGCCAGTATGTTTATTTTAAATTATTAACTCATTCAAAAATGCTGGGTAGAGTTTACCTTATGTGCTGATAGAGGTGAATCTAATGTGGGCTTGACCTCAGGGAGCTTTCGATCTTGCAGAAAATTATGAAGTATATTTGAGTAATTTTTTTTTAGCACAGAACCCTGAGCAAGTTACAGGTAATATGTGATGTGAGTTCAGAGTAGGGAATGAGTACTTCTGGTTGGGAAGTCTTCTTTTATTTACTTAACAAATATTTACTGAATTATTATCATGTTTTTGTAGGAAATTTTAACAAAGAGATTTAATTGTAGTTCTGATTGATGTAACAATCCATCAAAAATGTATTGAACACTTAGAATAAATGCAGTATTTAAGAGAATAAGAGATGACTAACCCAGTTTCAATTTTTAAGGAAATCATAGTCCAGAGGAGGAAGACAGACAAATAACAAGTATTTGCAGAAGATACGATAAGTGATATAATGCAGCTGTAAAGGATATAATTTCTTGCTTATGCTATATTCTGTGTGTTTTAAATATCTATTTTTTTTTGTCAAAACCTTCAACACTAGATGAGTTCGAATTGGAAAGTGCTCACCACGGTATCTAATTAGTAAAACTAGCCCTCATTTGTTAAACCAATAAACCGAATCAGACTTAACTTTTTGGTAAGCAAAAGTTGACTTCATTTTTCAGTTAAATAAAGTATGCCTTCTTCTCTAAGCACCTCATTTCTGATTTCTAATTTTAAGATAGATGGACTGATAAGTAAATAGTCCAAAAGACTATTAGATAGATAAAGGCCTGGAGTCTGGCCCTGAGTGGTGGCTGAGTGCACTAGGACTGCTATCTTGGAAGTTTCTTGTTTGGCTCTTACAGCACTTTCCCTCTAGACTTAGGCAGTGAGTTGTCTCTGGGTGTTTGGTGTCAGAGGTTTTTAAGCCCTGAGGCACTACATCACTGAGATGTGTAATGTGGAGAACTTGTGAAAGAGAAAATGGGGAGTGGGAAAGAAAAACTTGTGGACACCAGAGTATTTTCAAGGAGATGGTTTTAGGAAGGAGGTCATTTTGAAGTTGAGGATCTGGAAACTGATTCTTGTAAAATTACCCACACCCAAGTGCACCCTGGAATGACTGTGTGTTTTGAAAATGCTTCAGGAAAGCAGGTTGTGAAGTGTGCAGAAGATGAGGAGAGGAGATAGTTCAGGAAAGGGCAGCTCATAAAATACATAGAAAGTCTTTGGAAAGAGCATGTAAAATTCTTGGACATTATCAATCCTCATTGTGACTTAAGGATAGTTTATGTTATGGGAGTGGCAGGAGATGAGACCAGGGAGCTGTTTGGGTCCAATTTCTGGCAAACTTTGTATAGGAAAGCTAGATTTAACCTGTGCAGGTGAAAGGAAGAGTCAGCCACATTTTAGTGGTCATTGTTATTAATGCAGATAATTCACTTGGCAGAGTGAAGGACGGATGGGAAGGGGGGAGGTGAAACAGGAGGCAGACAGCCATTTGGAAATTTCATCCAGTCTAAGATGAACGTTTTTTTCTCACATCTCTGAAATGGGGATGTGTCTTCTAATTGATGACAAGTTATAAATTCAGTGACAGTCTGTCTGTCTTTCTTAGAGATACATAAAATATTGATGTATTTTAGAGTCAATGAGATGTGATAACTGGCCTTAGAAGTAGGACCTCCAAGTGGGGATAGAAATAATTTAAGATACATTTTTGGAGAAGAAAGTCTAGCTGATATAATTAATTTGCTATTATGATAACATAATACCTATGGTTTATGTCATAGCAGGCTTCTAATGATTGTTAGATTTTAAGGTTTAAGGATTGTCAACCTACTTAGGATTCAGCCACAAAATAGAAAGTTTTAAAATAATCCAACTTCCATTAAATCATATTGATTCGAATTGTGAGAGACTTTAACCAAATGTTGTTTGTGTTGTTTTTAATGGAGAAAGAACTTAGCTTATGTATATCAAGACCATGATAATTTCAAATTTAGATGTCTCCCCCCACCCCACCCCCGCTTTGCCTTTGATTGTCTTTTCTTCTTTTTTTTCCCATTCCCTGGACTTTTTTTTCCTCATCCTTTCCCAATTCTATCTTATCTTTTCTCTTTCCTTTCTTGCTCCATCTGCTGTAAAAACTGCCAGTCTAAAAGAAAAATCTATCTACTTTCCCTCTTTTTCTACCTCCCCCTTTCCTTGCTGCCTTTTTAACCTCCAGTCTTGTAGACAAAACTGGGAATTATATAGAGTGTATATATAATTGCTCCAAAGGGAGCAATTAACTCAACATATGACCCAGGAGACTGACTAACTTATAGTGGAGACTGACTAACTTGTGACCTACTCCTAAGGGCTCAATTTATATAAATGCAGTCTCTAGATTCACATTCTTCACCTGATAGTACACTGCTAAACTAGTTGTTTATTGAAGCTGCCAAACTAGTTGTTTATCCAAGTCAAAGTTTATCTTTTGGCAAAGATGAATAGATCAAAATAGGAAACAAGTACAGTTCTTTTAAAGGACAAATTAAGAGAGACAAGGCTATCACAAAATCATACATTTTTGCCAGAATGCTTATTTGTTTCTCCTATACTTAGTAATTGAATCTTTGAAGAACAATCAATTTCTTTTCACAGAGGAATCAACAGAGGCTAGACCTCTCAATGAGCAGCTGGCTTCCCAGGAATTTCCCAGGAAAGCTTAGAACCTCAAGCTTTCTTTGCTTTTGGCTGGGCATTTGAAATTCCACTCAGAGCAGGAAGGCGTTTTCTCCCAAATAGATCATTTTTGTGTATGTGTGTGCAAGATAATGAATAGAAACCTTAATTCTGAAAAATATTATCCTTTTAGTATTCCAAGGAGTTCCTCCTCTGTTATTTCTTAGATTGTATTGAATTATTTTTAGTTGGTCCCTACAAAATTATTTCCGTGTTTTGTACCACACTGAATTATATATTTGGAGAGAGAGTTATTTATGAGATTCAGTTTATCATTCAAAATTTTTTTTTTTTTTTGGTTTAAAAGGTAGCACTTTAATAACTCAAATAATTCATTATTGCCCTGTTTGATTTTTTATGAAGTCATTGAAACAAGCAAAAAATGCAGTCACATCATCTGCAATGCCACAGATTTTAGATGTCAAATATTTGAATATAAGAGTTTCAAATAACCAAAACATCCCTGGATAACCACCTTTGTCTGTGAGAGTATTTCCTATAATCATTCCATAGATGTAGCCTGAAATCTCTGAACTGTGATCCAGCTGCCCCGATCCCTATGACTGACTGTAAAAGCCCTTATGTAATTCTGTTTTAAACTTCAGTCATTTGTAAGCCAATATAATATTACTGTAGAAACGTCTTATTGTTTTAGTGCTGTTAGGTGGAATGGTAGGCGTTTATACACTTGAATGTCCAATCAAAAATAAATTCCAAAAAGGGTCCATCACACTTTGTTAACTGGAAAATCAAAGCCAATATGTAATGGAATAGCACATGCTAGACTTTGTGGAAGAAATTATTTTGGTAATGTTTACATCAATTTCCAGATCTTTTCTAATCTTTTACAATGTTTATTTGCCATCGGCTTATATACCCTGGCAGTTAATAAAGGAAAGTGTTTTGCCAGGGATGGATTTCACCTCTATTCTGTATTTCACCTGGTTCTAGCCCAATTTCAAAGTTTAAATCTTTGATATTTGGCAACTCTCCAAATTTCAGTAACTGCTTCTAAATCACAAAAGCTTTTTTGAGTAAAAGCTCTTTGGCATGAGGCTGTTTTGTTCGGATATGCATGAAGAGATTTTGTTTTGACTTATAAACTAAATGAAAGGTCCAAAATTAAAACAATTTAAAAAGATAAAATGTAAAACTTGCATAGTGCATGTAACCAAGGCTTTTTATGCTATTTAAATGTTTGGTCTTTTAGTTTCTATATCTAGTATTGAAATGATTTCTATTTAGAATCTGTTTCATTACTTTGTGAAGATTTCTACAGATACTGTGGTTGCTGTCCATCCATATTTTGAATTGTGATTTAATTCTCATAAGTCTTAGACTTCCTATATATTAGCATTTCAACAATTTCCACTCAGAAATTGAGATTTTTATAGTTCTCTAGCAGAGTCTCTGGAGATATACCCTGAAACATAGTCTCATGGTGATTGCAAAGAGAATTCCTTGTTTAGGCAACTAGAGAATTCATATTATGAAAAAGAAACTGTGTATGTTCTGGCTTTCTTGAATCAGAAGTCTTATAGATATTTGTCTCTAAAGAAGAAAAGGAATTTGCAATTATTTAAAATTATTTATCAGTAAATTTTATGTGCTATGCAACTTAACCTTATTTATTAAATACAGCTTGAATCATCTAAGAGAGAATATCCTTGAAAAGGGCTGTCAAATAATAAGAATTCTGTTCACTATCCTTAAAGGATCACTACTGGGATTGAAACATGAGGAAGAGGAGTTAGAATTAAATATTTATTATTCTTTCATTTATTTACTTAGTTAATAGACATTTACTGAATGGCCTCTTATATTGTAGTTACTAAACTGAAGATTCAGTGATTTATCAAAAGTATTTCTTGCCATTTCAATTGTTACAGTAAAGAGTGAGAAAGACAAATGAATAATTGTACTGCTATGTGATGAGACTAAATGATCCTGTGTATGAAATGAGAGGGGAGCATTAACACATTATGGGGAGACAGCAGGAGTCAGAAGAGAAGGGAAAGATTTAACTGAATTTTAAATTATATTATAACAATGCATCTCTTAAGAAATTGATGAGCATTTATTTTCCTAAGAGGAATTTATTTTTGGTGTGAACTTTATTATTATTATTTGTCTTTACTAAATAATATCATATGTGTGTATGTCTGTGTAATATATGTATTATAGATAAGTGTGGGTTTGTGTGTGTATGTATGAATGTATAAACCTATATACCACTCTTCTATAGACAGCTGTATTTTCAACATTGAATTTATCATTTATTTTAGTTTTGATTTTATCTTTGAAAAGCTTATTTAAAGTATTTGAATTTAATGTATTTAAAATAGACCCTGTGTAATTAAAAAGGAGCTATAAATATTTGTATCTGACAATAATATGTGCTATTCCTCTATATAAAGATGATCCTACTGACCCATGGACAGGCTTGTGGTTATATATTTTTTCTTTTCTTTAGTTGACATCATAATGTTTCACGATATCAATATTTCTCAGACATTTTTATTAGAAAATACCATAAATGTAGAGGTAAATGATCATATTCTTCTGGGTTGCCTGGGAGATGTAGCTTCTAGAAGCCTTTGTAAGTGGGAGCATACTTTGAAGTCTTAGACTTAATATGAAAAAAAAAAAATCATGCAAGCATTTTACTCTCCTCCAAACATAGGTATTTGTTTTAATACAAAAAAAGATCTTTTCCTGTAAAATATTTTAGTAAAAATGATGCTTAAGAAAGATGTACCAGGTTTCAAGTATTCCCCAATAACCATAAGACAAGAAACACAACCATACGTTTGGAACTTTAATTCAGTAGAATTCTAAATTGGTGAGAACTAGTTTTGCTTTTAACAGCTGTTGGAAGGTTCCTTATAGAGACTGGTTCATCTTGCAGCAAAAATCTTCCCTGTGTCAGTAGTCTGTATTCTCTGACTTTGGCCATTCGTGTTACAAATGTGCATTATTGATCATAAGGCAACCTGAGCAATTAAAACACTGGACTTTTTCCAGCTAAAGTATCATGATGTCAAGAGTCCCTGGTTTCTTCACTCTCTATGGGAAAATTTGCCTAGATGCTGGATGTGATAACAGCTATAGTGAGAAAGAGAGGTTACTGGTGTATGTTCCTGTGTGTGTAAACATGTGTGCATAGGTGAGGAAGATTGCAAGAGCCTGGAGTCTCAGAAAGTTCACAGATGTGCCACAGACTCGGGTTGGCAGAGATGGCTCAACACAAATCCATACACCACCCATATTAAAATTCTTCAAAGCTCAATTCCTACATCTATAAGGTTTTTTTCACATAGAAAGAAGATTAATATTACTTTAGGATTAGAATGTCAAAATTTCAGATATTTAAACGTCAATATCATGACAGTATTACACAGCTTGTTTTCCATAGATATTTTCTAATAAAAAAATCAGAAATTTTGTAAAGCTCATCACCATTTTTTCTCATTTCCCACACTCACACATAAATATTCATCTTGATGGAGAAACTGAAAACTTGATTACCGGAGTTTTAAGTGATGGGATATTTGTATTTTTATGTAGTTTGACACTAAGTGCCCACTATTAAATCTTTATTTATCAGAGATGTTTTGAAGGAAAGTCTTTGATTCCCTATGAATGTTTAACATATAGTTTTATGTGAGTATTTTTTATAGATAATACATAAGGGAGTCATTTTTTAAAATATTAATTATTCTTAACTGTCAAAAGATGCATATGTTGAATATTGCTTTGAGAAATATGCTAAAACTGATCATAAAACTCCGATTTGCCAGGCCTGTTATTGGTAAAATATTCTGGAAACAATAAATTCTTTGAAATCCAGAGAATCTGTTTCACCCTAGAAGACATTTGCAAAGTGACCAACATGTTAATTGTAAATTTTAAACAAACTTTAGGTAACCAGGGCTTGTAGAAGGATTTGTGACCAGTATACCAGATTGCCAGCCACTTTCGTGAGCTTAGTGGATTTAAGGATTACATTTCTTGGATGATTGTTTTAGTTATACAACAAATATTTATTGAGCCTCATATTTTGTGACATTCATTTTTCAAGGCACTGGAGATACAGTAGTGAGCACATTCAATAACAAAAATACAGTTCCCATAAAGCTTGCATTCTAGTGGGTTGGTTAGGGCTTTGGCTGTACTTTCAGGGAGAGGAGAAACCATTGAAAGAATTTAAGCAGAGGAGTTACTAAAAATGTCTTCAGAAACCCTCCCCATATTCTGCAATGAAACCTCTAATTTGTAATACTGATTAGTTCTCCTGCCCCCCCCCAGTGTTCGTCTTTTATACAGAATATTGACTTTCAACACACTTTATATTCACAATATACTTAACTCAAATTAGCTTTAACAAATTTTTCAAAGTTCTCCCGTGTGATTTCAAGTATACAGCAGTGTATTTGTGTCAGGCAGAAACCAGACTGCTGTCTTTCTCCTAAGGGCTCTGGCCATGACATTTTGAAATGGAAACTGAGGGCTCATAAAGCTGAGATTGTGGAAGTAATAGCTTTTAGAGGGTATTTGCAGACTAATAAACATTTCTTGCTTCAGAAAATAAACAAAATAGGACACACAGAGAAGGAAGAGTTAAGACGCTTGAGTAATGTTTTTCTGGATAGAAAAGAGAAGTAGGAGTAGGAGGAAATGAAGGAAAAAAAAAATTCTGACCTAAAAAAAATCAAGATCCTTGGGAATCCTTGAAAAAATCCAGCTGGTGAAGACGTATAATTAGAGTGACCATATGTCCTGTTTTTTTCCCAGGAAAATCCCCATTTATGCCTGTTGTTCTAGCTCAATTTTAATAGTACCACTTTCATTCCCTAATGTGTCCTGGTTTGGATGATAAATTATGTGGTCATTTAACATATAGGCCATAACTGTTTGTGCTTCACACCTTTTATATTTTTCAAAATCATTTCAGTTTTTGGTACTTTGCAATTTCAGTTTTATTTTGGATGTTATTAGTGCTAATCAGTTAAAAAAATATATGTATCATAACATATGGAATTCTGATTATTTTTCCCAATTGTTCTTTTATCCCAAGGTCATGACTAGCAATTGGCAGGTATCCAGGAAATGGATGATTCATGGCACTGAAGAAAATATGGTTCATAAAAATACCATTTATATTGAAGATAGGCCTTCTGTATGAGGATACAATGAGGATCTACTTTTAATCAAACAATAAAAATATGAATGAACTTCCATTAAAAAGGAATATGCTTTAGCCTACTTAAAAATAGTCATTCTTGCTCCAATACCTCTGATGAAAGCCATGTCCTACACAGAAACACAGATATGAAGCTGGATTCGTTGCAAAGGCACAGTTAAAATTTAATTTTCTGTGCCACTGGTGCAGATCACTGGTGCCCACAATCTCAAAATCATTTTTATGCAAAAGATAAACAGTTGAGTATCTCTGACAGCCTAACCATGTAAGTTATTTTCAATAAAATAATGAAGTCACTCTGAAAGGCTTCTTTAGGTTTGTTTGTCCAGGTTCCCAAACTTGTCGAAATTTTCAAATTAGCTCCTACCTTCCCTCCATGCAAAGGATGAACTATGCAGTCTCTTAGACTAATGGAAAAATTGGCTTAAATTTGACCTTGGCTCTCTCTTTATAATTAGCTGATTCATTCCCTAGGGGAAAGAGGTAATTAATTTACTGGTTCAGAACTTCCTTAGGAAAGAAATGTAGCTGTCTAATTTAAAGGGCTTTCCATGTTTTTCAGCTTTACCTCATGGGGTTGTCATGAGAATCAAATCAGATAATGCATGTTGAAGCATCCAGCACCTTGCCTAACTTGTGAGCCCAGTAATGTTAGATCCTCTTTTCATGCTTGACTAGAAGTGAAAATGCCCAGTAGTTACTAGTGTTATGTAACCATGTGCTTGCCACGAGGGTACCACTGTTACTTGATATGGCTCTTAACTAACAGTGCATTTAATTTTCCAGTGGTCTGAAAGTTTGGTAAATGACTATGACGATTTAAAGTATTTTCAGAATTCACTTTCAATTTGGGCTCCTAAATTTAAATACAGGTTATTTTATATCTGTGAGAAGGGATGAGAAAAATTCAATAGAGTGTATCTGTAGCGAAAGCAAAAACAAATCAAAGATTAGTTGGATGCCTCCTATTAGTTGGCTCTCTCCTATTTTTAATATGTTTTGATAGTGTGTTAAGAACCCAATATAGAAGAAAAAGCATGTGTGAAGTTTAAATTATCTTGGCTAACAGTAGTGCTAAGGCATGCATTTGCTTTCAGAAGGAAGTGTGTTTTGTTTCCTGAGTTAAAAAAAGATTTACTAGCTGATGCTGTTTTGTTCCTGAGTTTTAGACGTGTTATTGAATACTACTGTGTGTCTACTGTGGTGGGGTACAGTTGTCCCTAAAGGCTGATATCAGGAACCAAGACTGTGCCTTCCCTTTCCATGTGTCTGTTGCTGACGTTGGACCTGACTTCACATGTGGTTTTGATTCAAGTTGGCTGCTTGAAATAATTTCTTATATATTTGTTTTTCTTAGAGAAATGAGCATAAAACTTAAAATTCTAATTTGAAATTACAGGTTTTTTTTCTCCTTTATGATGGGAAACTGACTAGAATGTCTTTTAAATCTCAAAATATTCTCAAACTTTTTAAATGATGTTGTGATTTAGAATATGTCACGTCTGACAGAATTAGAAATCCTTAACATTCATAGAAAATATTCTTTTACATGTTAATGTGCCACAGATATATTCAGTTCTATTATATTTAGCAATTAGAGGCAGCTGTATATTTCATATAATTCCATATGGATCTCTTAAAAGAGGCAGATAGTGTTAATATAGATTTTTTAAAGTCCTTGCATAATCACATTGTGTTCAATTTAAAGGTAGAACTAGTGCTTCCTAGCACTTAGTAACTAATGGAAAATAGTTCCGAAGCCTTGAATGTGTGGAGGCAAGTCATTTTGGAGATGGAAATTAGAAGATTTTCTCTTCTCAAATTATAATATGAATGATTTAGCTTAGAATTGTTCAATTCTATTTGACATCACTTTTGATAATTAAGAATTTCATGTTCAGTGGAATTTCTGTTCTAGGGCTGTTGCGAAGTGATTTGGAATAGATGCTTGAACTTTCTCTTGGTTTAAGTCAAACAGACAATCTTTTAAAACAAAATCACAAGAGGAATTTAAGGCAAAGATGGTCAATAAGGTTTGGCCAGAATTTTAATGCAGACTTTAAGTTAAAATTATAAATGTATTAAACATATTGAAATGACTACATATCTACCATAATATAATATGAATGGATAGTTTAACCTTTGTGCGTGTGTGTGTGTGTGTGTGTGTGTGTGTGTGTGTGTGTGATTTGTTGATAGAGAATATACAAATGACCATTAGAGCACAGACTCTACTTCATGAGAACTGGGAAATAGGGGAAGTTAAGAAACTAAGGCCTATTGTTCTAAAACATTTGCATGCAGTAGGTAGGAAGAATTATTAAAACAGAAAAAAATGCTGTTTCCATAGTGTGGATTACACCCAGGTAGGTATCTCTTCCTTGAGTATCAGAGAAGCTAGATCTTTTTCCTAAAAACCAGAGATCTCTAGTATCAGTAATTCTGTTAAATATATTTGTATCAATATTGTCTTTTTAAGAGATTATAATTATAAAGAAATGTCTCAGAATGGAAGTAAAAATGTTTCTGGTGAAAAAATGATAGGTTAATTTTGCCCTTCTCATGTGACTTATTTTAGCAAATAAAGGTAACAGATAAGTAAAAAACCAAAACATGTTGTCAAGTAATTGTGAAAAACCAAGCATTGGATGTACGTATTATTTTAAGAATGCATTCTCTGAACTTGTCTCAGAGGGTTTGCAAATTTAAAAGGCTCCTATAAAATTAGGCTGCTAAATAATCTGATTTCCTTCATGATAAAAATATTCATATGTATTTGTAATCTTAACTGTGTAAGTGGCAGTGAAAAATGTTTTTTTCCTAATAGTGATCATCTGTTTTATCTTTAATTGGAGCAAATTATAATGATGACAAGGCATGCAAGAAACCAGAGCATGATTAAGCATTTAACTTCATGGAAAATGATAATTTAGGGATATTCAATAGCATTCATTTTGCTACATTACATGTAACATTCTTAATGCTATACAGTTATGTATTTATATATATTGTTAGTGAAAGAAAATTGTACATTTTTTACTTTGAATTTGAAATCCCTCATTTCATTTTTCAATTTTAACAATACATTTAGAAAATCAGTCTGCACTGTTACATGGATTATAATTTGTTAACTAGCCTGTTCTTGGATGACAGTACTAAAGTCTGGTTATGTGAATTGAATATTCATTTCACTCTAGGTGTTGACCACTTTTAAGATTAATTTAGAGAAAATAGAGCTTCTAGGATTAAAATATTTTATTGTTCACCATGGATGGTTCAGAATAATATGATTTAATTTCCCTTTTGAAATAATTTATGTGACATTTCCTTATAGACTGGTCTACTGAAAGCTAGACTAAACAGAGAATGTGTGCTTAGTTTAATAATGAGATTTTATTATCACAATCTGATTGTTTTTAAAGAGATTAATTTTCTTTTGTCTTTCTTTGCCTCCACGTAGGTTTAATATTATTCTCAAGATTTAATTCAGAAGTTCTCTCTTGAAATAATATACTAGAGTTTTACTTTGAACTAATTTTCTATTTTTCTGCAATGTTCATGATACTGTAGAATACTTTTATTGCAAGGGGAGAAAAGATTTTATTAAAATTTTGTGCATATATTGTTCATGGTTACATAATCTCTTCTATAAGTAGAAGAAACTGGATATAAAATATTGATGATGTCATTAAGGAAATGTGAGTTGAAAATGTCACAAATTTATCTTTTGGCCATCAATGAGGCAGTAATACTAGTTTTTAATAGAAATAATATCAACAATATTCTATTCTATGTATTTTTAACCACTAATCTTACCTTAAATTTTCTTTAGATTTCTTACTGGAATGTTAGACATTTTTCATTAACTCAGGAGTATTTGAAGTTATTTTGCTTACCATAACCTTTTTCCTAATTTATTTTCTTCTTCTTATGCCATGAGCCCACATTATTAATGTATTTTCAAATTATTCTTTAAATACTATAGTTTCACAGATGTATTGATGAAATATTTAGGAAACTTTGGAGCATAAAGTGGTAAAATTGTTGCATACCAGACCTGGGCAGTGAAGCCAAGAGCCTCAATTTCACTTTTTCCTTTTTTCCCAGTTCTTATGCTCTGCAGCTAGGAACTTCAACCTTGATTCCTTATCACCTTGGTCAGTGTCTGGCACATAATAGTAGTTAACAAATACTTTTAAAATAAATGAACAAACTCAAATGGAGGGATATGCATATCCAGTAAAAACTGTGAGGGGCAAATAGTGGTGGAGAATATTCCTTCTATTGGTTGCTGATTGCTTGTGTTTGATTTCAGTCTTTTTAAAAAAATTGTATATTTTTGCTCCCTTCGACCCTCAAGACATGCCACTTTTTCCTTCACATGCATTTACTCCATTAGGTCTCTATTTCTTTTTCCCAGAGACCAGTTTGTTTTACTGTTTATCCCTATCACTAATATATTTTCATTATTTTTATTCCTATCTTATCTGGATGTTGGATGAACTGTGTGTTTTCCATTGTTACATGTTGTTTTTTTTCCTTTGTTTCTCTAAATGAATTGTTTCCAGAAAGGAATTTTACTGTGAGTAATTATTATTCAGCCTTCCTAGGATTTGTGAAAACAGAAGTTGACCTTAAACAGTGACGAGCTATGGGAAAACTTGGGTGTGACGAAGAAAAAAAAAAGTGAAGGGGAAAAAATTCAATGATGAAGTCAGAGGGAGTATGCTTCACTTTTTCCCCCATTTTAGCTCCCCCTTAGAGTAGTTAATTTTAGGTAAATAATATTTGATGTAAAGATCAATCAGCTTATGGTTCACCTCAGGGTAGAATCTTGTTCTTCTGTGGAGAATGTTAGTTTCTATCCCATTAACTTTGAGAAAGAAAACTTGAGCATATTCTTCATAGCTCCACTTAATAACTCTTTCTTCTCCTTCTCCCTTTTCTTTTACTTTTTTCTTTTCCTCCACACTCTTTCTCTGATTTCTCCTCTTGTCCTTCCACCAGCATTTACAAGAAATCTGCTTTTTCCTGGGCTCTTCTCCAGGACAGGGTGGCTCATCTTCAAGCTCCAGAAAGCAGAGAGGAACCATAACACTTATGGAACCATAACACTTCTTATTTTTTCCCATTTTGACCAAAAAAAAAAAAAATCTTTTATTAAGGTGTGTATTCTTTTAACATTACTCAGGACCTCTGGCTAGCCTGAGGGAAACGGAAAAAAAAAAGAATAAACCCCACAGGGTTTGACATTTTCATTGGGGCTGGATTTCAGTGTCTGTCTTCCTCACCCAGACACTTTTGTGCAATGCCCGCACTTTACAGCCCAGTGCAGCAGCTCTTGCCTAACGCTGATATCTGCTTTTATTTATTTTTTTTAATTTTTAAATTTTTTTTAAATTTTATCAAAAAATTAAAAAAGAAACATTTCAAACAAAACAAAGAATAAGAAAAACAAATATCCTAAAATAACTACATTGCTTTACCGTACCCCAAGAAAATTTACAAACCATAGTCATTCCTGAGCATTCCCATATCATTAAGATTACCCTCAATATCTTATCTGTTCTAATTAGATTGTCGTTCCGCCTTCACTAGTTACTGTCTGTCTCTAGGTCCCCTATATTCTACAATATAAGACACTTATTTTATGTTTTTCACAGATATCTGTGAAAATCTGTGTTATCTGTTTTTAAAAGTATTCCCCCAAAAAACTAGCTCTGGGGAGGATACTTATCCACTGGGATATGTTAAAGAGTTGAAATGGCTATATATTAGAGGTAAATATTTGAAAACCCTACATGGCTTGTGCTTCCTAAATGGAAGGGATTTCAAGTCTACTGGTACTTTTCTTCTCATTTGATAAACAAGGAAACTGAATAATTGAGAAGTAAAATGAAATTTCCAGGCATATACAGCCAAATAATGGTGAAGCCCTGCCTGACTTTCTATCTACTAACTTGAGGACCAGTAAATGTTACACCACACTGTTTCACTCACTCAACACATAGGCAAAATTAGATTTAATAGAATAAAAATTGATAATGTTTCTGAAGATTATTTAGAATACCAATTTTGTTTAATAGATCAGGTAGTTTGTGTAAAGAATTGAAACCAAATGTGTCTGGGTATATATCTAACCTCTGCTGCTTAATTTAAGAGTGAACTTGGTCAGGATATTTAACCTCTTTTTCTTAGTATGTGTATGGGAACAATACACATTCATTTTATATGATTATGGCAGAGCCAGATTTCAAGTCCAAGCATCCAAAACTCTTGATACGAGTCTATGGTACTCCAGGGGTGAATGAAATCTGTAGAGAATGCCCAGCCTCAGTTTATCCACTAGTATAGCTCATTTCTTCAACAAATTCCTGAAGAGTTTCTAAAAGTTAGTTCATTTAATTGATTTGTGCTTCAAAAAGCACACTTTAGTTATATAAACATTGGAACATCCTTATTTTCCTTGACCATTCAAGGTATGTTATTAATATACAGAAAAGACTTTAACAAAAGAATATTTTCAGTAGCTTTTGTCAAATTGTTTCTTCTTTGGTTTACCAAAGACGCATGTAGTGATTTTATTCAATTCTAAGAATTTTAATCTACAGGACCTTTTTCTTTTCTTTTCTTTTCTTTTTTGTAGAACGTGAGCAGTTTCTATTAAGCAGTTTTAAAGGATTCAGTGGTTTTGGAATGCAGTGCCCCAATCCGGTGATCAGTTGGTGTGCCAGTTTGAGTGTATTGTGTCCCCCAAATGCCATTATCTTTATAGTCTTGTGTGGGCCAGAAGTTTTGGTGTTGGTTAGATTTGCTTGGAATGTGCCCCACCCAGCTGTGGGCAATGATTCTGATGGGATGTTCTTATGGGGGCGTGGCCCCACCCATTCGGGGTGGGCCTTGATCCGTGGAGCTACATAAATGAGCTGACTCGGGGGGGAGGAAGAGAGTGCAGCTGGGAGTGATGTTTTGAAGAGGAGCAAGCTTGCTAGAGAGGAACGTCCTGGGAGAAAGCCGTTTTGAGGCCGGAGCTTTGGAGCAGATGCCAGCTGCCTTCCTAGCTAACAGAGGTTTTCCGGAGGCCATTGGCCATCCTCCGGTGAGGGTACCCGATTGCTGATGTGTTGCCTTGGACGCTTTGTGGCCTTAAGACTGTAACTGTGTAGCGAAATAAATCCCCGTTTTATAAAAGCCAATCCATCTCTGGTGTTTTGCATTCTGCAGCATTAGCAAACTAGGACAGTTGGTTACCATGAGTGGGAACAGTAAAGAAAATTCAGGATTTGGAAAAGTGTAATTATGCTCATTTGTTATCACCATTAGTTTCTTAATTTGAGACAGTGCCATTCACACTGCAATAGAGAGGAAAATAGTTCATATAATTAAAGGTTATTTGGAGATCATGTTAGTATTTTCCTTCTGCATGGTACAAGGACTGGTTAATGCCTTTTCAAATGAGAAATCTTATATAATGTTTGATAGCAATATAATGCTTGATAGTAAAATGAGTTTCTTTTGCCTTGATATATGTATAGGTCAGCCAAAAAATTCGCCTCAAAAAGCACCTTAATTCTTAGATTCTTCATTAGATATTCATTTTTGGTATACATATTCAAAAGCTAGGGATTTTTTATTATTATTATTAAGCTAGATACTAGTTTCTTTTACTAGTATAGTAATTGACATTTATTTTTAAAAATTTCAAGACAAAAATTTCTCTTCTTGACCTGAAGGCGCATATTATATTCGGTAAATGTAGGTTAAAATTACTTTAACTCAAAGCAGATTAAACTCAGAGACTATATACAGTACAGAATCTAACAAAAGGACATGAGTTTCCTTAGCAAAGAAATAGGTACATAGTTATACTGACATACCGTAATAATGAAAACACTTGATTTGCTTTTGGGTGAATAAATAGTGTTGTTCTAACATTTTTCTCTTGCATGGTGGCTAAGGAATTGTGTTAATTTAAATGAAAAGCAGAGAAATAACTGAAGAAAATTAATATGCCTAATTATAGACATGTACTTAATCAGTGTGTCAATGAATTAAATTTCTATGTTGTCAGAGTTTATCAAAGTGAGACTTGCATACCAAAGTTTGGCGCTTTGCATTTGATCACTGGTATTTCAGTGAGATCTCCCAGGTGATTTCCTTGGCTAGTTATATCAATAAACCTACAAGAATGACTGCCCAGAGCATATTGGCCTGGGAAAGCTTGCTGTTACAGATTGTCCCATCAAGGCATTTCTTACCTTTGGGAATTGAGATGAGTTTTGAGAAAAGAATCAGTGTGGTCCCTTCAGAAACATCAGCATGTTGAAAACCCTGTTGGCAAGTCTCATTTCCCAGCTATGGGAAGAATTGGTTTCCTGAGTATTGACTTTTAAATTTTGTTTATTTAATAGGTAGAAATAGAACTTCCTCTGTGTAGACACATATCAGTGCTGAAAGCCAGCATTTTATATGGTATGGAGATCTTTTCTGAAGGAAGCCTTGTGATGATTCTTGATTTCTTTCCTAGCAAACCATAACTTAGGGAGCTGCTTTGTTTTTCTACATTTGCTTTCATTTTGCTAAGTCTCATAATGATAATACAAGCATTTGTGGAGTCCTGACTATATGTCATGCATTGTTGCAGGTTTTTATATGACATGTATTATCATCAAGTCCTCACAACAGTTTTGTGTGATAGATGTCATTAATATCTTTATTTTACAGATGAGGAAACTGAGATGCAGGGAGATTAAATAAAGCACCCCAAATCACACAGCGAGTAGGTAGGGGGAAAAGGATCTGAATTCAGATTGTGAGATTCGAGAACACTGGGGCCAGCACAGCTGCAGTACCCAAGCCTGTTTAATATAAAGTCCCTTAAAATAAGAGGTACCAAATCTCTTATTTGAGAGCAAAAGTCTGTTGTAATTAATTTGATTAAACACTTACATGATTGGCAATCTATGCCATGTATGACTGGTAAATTAAAGGGTGGTCTAGTCCTTAGAGTACAGATTTAGATTGCCTAACATGGGGCCCAGCAGAGGGAAGATTGCAGCTGTGGTAAATGTCAAAAAAAAAAAAAGGTTTTTTTTTCTCTGTTTGGAATACTTTGCTTTCTTTCTTTCTTAATTTACTTTTTAAAGAGAAAAAGCAACAGCCTTTGACAAATCAGAATTTATAGGAATTTCAGATTAAGGTAGTGAGTTTTAGTGGGGAGGGCATGGGATTTGAAGTTGAAGGCTCTAGGATTATGTCTTGGATCCACACACTAGTTATGTTATCTTTAACATGTGATGAAAACAAATTTCCTCTATTTCCTGACCTATAAAATGATGCACACTGTGATACCTATCGCATAGCATTATTGTGAAGGTTGAAAAAAATCATGTATCTGAAAATGTTTCAAAAATGTCAAGTATATGTGGATATTGTTTCAATGCACACCATTTTTTTAAGTTGAAAATCTTATGTTTATAAAGTAACAGTCAAATTAAGTTAGCTGGAATGGTTTTGATTTGAGATAAAATATTAGGAATTTATTTATCTATTAATTGATTTCAAGAAACCTAATACCATTTAGTATTTTCAGATCATATTCGACTTAAACTGATCTTTCATGGCTACAGACACGTACAATTAAGTAAACACTATGTATAATAGAATAAAAAATGAAAACTTTTATTGCGTGGTAGTACACTGTCCAGTATGGTGCATATAGGAGTAAATAGAAATCAGAAATAAGCAGGTTTCTCACAGTTTTTTTGAAATTGATAGACAAACATAATATTTCCCCAGCTTAAACAAATTAATGTGTTTATTATTTTTATTAAAATTCTTGACCAATTTTACTGATATCCTCTATTTTTGAATTGCTTGTGTTTGTATGTTCTGACTCATTTGGTCAAAATGATTGAATTTGTTTTTAGCAGGCTTTCTCAAAACATACTATAAGATGGGTCATGAAGGCTGAGTTTTACGGGGAAAAAGTTGAGAAATGAGGCATGATTGAGCTCCTTCTGAAATATTCGTAAGACATGATAGCATATTCAGATCTCTGAGAAATATTGCCATAAATAAATCTACTTAAACATGCTTAACAGAGACATTCTCATACTTTTTTTCCCCCTATACAGTTTTTTTTTTTTTTTTTTTAAACATCTGTTTATCCAGAACTAGTGTTGGGAAATGTGACCATATACATAAAATCTAATGGTATTTGAGGGCCTAGTAACCCAGAGACTTGACCACTAAGGTCACATTATTCTCATAGTGATAATTTTTATATTTGCCCAGGATGATGAATAAACTTCTTGATTAGACAGTCACCTTGGAGCCATATTCAATGCCAGTTAGCAAGATAAGTTACTTCCCAGAAATCATGTTATATGGTACAAGCAATTAATAATACTTAGATATTTTGAGGTATACATGAGAGTTTTCAGGTGATACAATTAAAAGCTGACAAATGGAGCACAAGAAATCCTATGGGAAGAAACCAAAACACAATAATCACAAATGTGAAAAATAAATGATATTTAACAAATATGGGCTCATAGTGTATACCAAATATTGCACTAAACACTTTTGCGTTGTAATCTCATTCAATTCTTTCAGTGGTCTCTTTTGGTAAATATTATTGATTCCATTTTTCAGGTAATGGAACTGTGGTTTCTCAAAAGTTTTCTCAAGGACAAGCAACCAGTAAAACCAGAATATGAAAATAGGCAATTAGGTATTTCAGAACTCATACCACTAAACTTTGGTGCATTTAGAACTCAGATTCTGCTCCATTTTGCTGGGAACTGTCAAGAGTGGTAGATTAGACCAGGCTTTTCAAGGAGTAAAGGTTGGGGAGGCACATTTTAAACAAAACCACAGGCCAGTCTGAGAGGTGATTAACTAGCTTTGATGGAAAAAGTGGACTTTGTCTAGAACACAGGCACAATGCTCATATGTGGATATTCTTTGAAGGCTTCCCTTCCCTCTGGTCAGCCCATCAGAAACCAAATTAAAACGATGTGCTTGTGTCTTTTACAAGTTTAATTCCGAATTACAATTATTTCTTGTAATATTTTGGTCTCTTTGAAGGCTGGAACCAATTAAATATGAAGACAGAAAAGCCAAATAAGAGGTTCAAGTAGAAAACTACATGCAAGAAAAATATTACTGCATTTAAAAACATGTTGAAATGTAAATCACTTTTCAGTAAACCACTAGATGAATGTTTTTTGAATTCCTGGTAAGGAGCAGTGCACACTAAAGGAGAGACCATTGTTTAGCTAAGTTAGATGTGCACTTGAGGCTTCGCCATTAATTACCTTTGGATCATTGGATGAGTCACCTCTTATCTACAGAGGCATTGTAGCAAGAGAAGGGCCTGGCCTAAGCCCTGGCTCTTCCTGCTTATTTGCTGCATGGACTTGGTACAGTCATTTAATTTTTTTGTGCTTGTGTTCTCACATATGAAAAATAGAATAATAGCACCGACTTCATGAAGATTCAATGAGTTAACATACATAAAATGTTTAGAACTGGGCCTGGTACGTAGTAAGAGCTAGTGATTACTATTTTACTATTATTAATTGTTATTACTACTATTATTCTGTGTAAGCCTCAGTTTGTTTAACTAGCAAATTAGGCAGTGAAATTAAATGATATTTAAGAATGTCACTTCAGATTTGTCCACATTTATTGAGCTCAGGTGAATGCATATGTGTTTAATATGATTTCTTGGGTGTCTTATGAAACTAGAGTATAAAAATTAACACCAGCAGCAGCTGTTTTTTGTTTTAAGGACAAAGATATATATGGATTTTGGGGATCAAAAGGACATTTTATTAAGTATTTGGTAGTTAAGAATGTGTTGGATTTAGATGGAAAAAAGATTTGGTCTTTTCAGAAGTTGTGTCATTTAGGGTGGTTAGAAGGTTAAGTAATCGAGGAGATACGCAAGGCATTTGTTAATCATAATGAATACTTATGAAGCATTTACCATGCCAGTAATGTTACAATATTGTTTTCTTTGATCTCAATTTACAGTTGAGAAGCTGTGGCATGTAGAAAGTAAATAATTTGCTGAAGATCATACAGTTGGTGAAGTTGGGACTCAGAATGTAATGCTGGTAATGGCAAGGGAAAGTTTAATAGAATAGATTTTAGCCTCTTTGGAATAAGGACCATTTGAGAAGCTGTAAATCTTTTCCCCCAGAAATTTGTATAGTACATAAAGTTGCAACAGAGCTTTGGGAATTTAACAAATCCTTTGATTTATTTGATGCCTCAACCAATTTAATAATTGTGTATTTTCATGGAAGTCCGAAATTTTCCTTTCCTTTGCCTTTAGGTGTTCTGTTTTCTTTTAATAATCACACACACACACATATGTATATATGTATATACTTTCTTTAAATAGACACCTGTCTTTTGGGTACTAATTTTTTAAAAATATAATTTTGGAAGATTCTTGATGCCTTACTTAACTTTGTATCCTGGGTGTATGAATGCACACGAATGATTGAAGTGAAATTTTGTTTTTCCTCATTGTTGCCCGAGTGCAAAAGTAGTAGTAGACCTTGTACCTAGTAGTTTGTGTAGTCACCTACATCATTCTAGGTTTTTCCATAGCCTATTATTTGAATGATTCTATCTGGGATGGGATAATTGTTCGCGTTAAAGAAAGAGATCAGTCTTATTTCCACAATGCAGTTGAAATGGCCTCTTGTGAAGAATCAGATCCAGCATTCTGCCTTTGCTTCTAGGACACACTTTTTTTTTTTGGTCTCTTGAGTATGGAAACCCGTAGAGTAATTAAAGGCCAGAGGTAAGGGAGTTCAGAAGCAGTTGGGTGACTGATGATTGTTTTGTTTATCATTTGGTGCAAGAGTAGTAATTGGGTCCCTTTTGGCCATGTGGGGAGTCAGTATTGCTGATACCTGTGGGAAATTGCTCTAGTAAAACTCATATGCTGTTCAGGATTTTGGCTGACTTTACTTTCTGTCCTTTTTCTTTTCTTACATACAATTCAACTTGGCAATTTAGTGAGGTGACCCAAATTTATTCTTCTTGAATCATAAAAATAAATGCATTCTTTTTTCCCCATTATTTCTTTTTTTCTTTCAATTTTTACTACATTATGAAACTATAAATTATTTTTGTATTGCTAATTACAAATAGAAATATTCTCAAAAATCAAGGTGTTATTGACCAGAGTTGAAAAGAATTAACAGAAAAACAACTTCAGAGTTTCCTAGATTTTGTTCAGACCTTAGGTTTATGAAGGAATATTGCTTTTAGTTAGTTTGCTTTTATGTAATGAGTAGAATCTTTTTGAGTTTTTTTTCTCCAATACTTAATGAATGCATATACCTTACATGTCAGTTTTTAAAATGCACCTGATAATAGGGTAGTAGCAAATTGAAGAATATTTTGAGTTTCATTATGAATGGCTGAGTTCACTCAACTTTGAGAATTGCAGCCTTTTCCTGATTTAGATTATATTCTAAAGAGAGAATTGACAGTGTATATAAGCCAATGTATACATGTGTTTTCACCGAACGTGAAATTATCACATAACTGAGACATAGCTCTTCTAAACATTAAATCATTTAAAATTATTTTTAATGAAAGTGTATCAAAATTGTATTATTGCACCTTTCTCTTTCTTTGGAACAGCATGTTATCAGGAATCTGGAGTAGGGGATTTATGAAGTGTGGAATACCATCATGAACATTATGAAATGCCCGGATATCCCCTATAGCAGTTGTGAAATATAGAAGTGCTGGCACATATGCTCAATTATGCCAGACCACCGTGATTTTCTGTTTAATATTTTGACCATGGTTCCATTCCTTTCCTGTGGAATAACGGCCATACGGTTTGTGATGAGGATTCTCACTCCTCAGTTTTCAGTTTGCTAGGGTGCGCGATTGCACTGTGAGTGGTAAGGATGATAGGAACCAGAGCTATGAATAGGTGGATCATTATCAGGAATCAAGGGACTTAAAAGAACAAACAAAAAAAAACCGAACTCCAGTGTTGGAGTAACACGTATTATCACACCATTTGATTTTTGTGTGTGATTATTTTTCATGAACATATTCTATACATTTGTGTTTACCTGTCAGTTTAACATTTAACAATGATTGTTCCTTGAATGGGAACTGTAAGCCAACAAATTATTTTAAATGATTTGATAATAAAAAATACTATATAATCTTCTAATTTTGAACCCTTACATGTAACCCTACAGCACTCACAGTGCTGCCTAAATGACTTACTATGATGAGTGTCTTTAATATGTATAGTGAAAAATTTATGGTACTGAAGCTTTGGAGAACCATAACACAAAATCATATATCATGAAAATTATGTTGTTCTGTTTGTTATTCTTAATGTGCTTAGAATGAGTTAGATAACCAAGATTTTTTAGTTTACTCTTGACAGCTGCATTTCACAATATAATTTTCACTTGTGTCCACTAGTAAGCATCGGATTCTCTCTGTCGGGTAGATTGTCACGTGGGCACTGAAAAGAGGGGAAAAGATATCACTCTCTTGAACTACCCCTGATGCTTAGAGATGCAGCGAAGGAGTTAGTCTGTTAACTATCAGATATTACAAGTTTAACAATTAAAAAATGATTTTTAATTGAATCATTCTTCAATGATGTACAGTAATAGCTTTCTTATAAACTAGGAATGATGTTCTTTTTAAAGGAAATATTTGAACTGCTTTATGCAATTCAGTGGAGTAGTGCTTTATGAACCTAAAAGCATGGAAGCACTATTTTAGCAATATAATATTATTTTTGTTGGTTTTGGGTCAATTTTACATTACATAAAAATTTTTTCTGTGATCCTTATTTACACGTCGGAATAAAAACATTAGGAATTCAAAATTCTTGCACTGATTTTTTTTTTCTCTCTCCCTTTTCAGTTTTCTATCTGTCGTTAACTTTTGTCTTTTTCCTCTTGGAATAGGCCTCCCACTCCCGCCCCACCACCTGGCATCCACGGTTGCTTTCCTGTAGTGGACACTTTAAGAGGCATTTACTAAATGAAGGTTTCAGTTTCTGAGTTATTTTCGCTGTTGACTGTCCTTTCTATAATTACTTTTAGATCTGAGCAAAGCCTTTTTTTTTTTTTTTTTCTTTTTCTTTTCCCTCTTCTTAGACTACTTCTACTACCACAGTGATTGTAGTACCATTCAAATTGTGAGTGAGCGGGAAGAAAAAAAATCTATTCATTAAAAAAAATTATTTATTAAATATCTATAAGTTGCCAAGGCACTGGGCCAGGCTCTGAATGGAATTTGATCGTTAATCTTTCTACTTAATTATTCTGATGTTTTGGGGATTGTGATGATTGACTTATTGGTTAGTGTGATATTTGGTGTTACCTGTAAATTTGCAATTGGCCTTATAATCTCAGCAATGTGTTTCCTTAGTTATTTGAGAATTCATTTTATGTAGAAAGTATGCCATGCATTTGGGGGAAATTTTCTATTTTTGCAGGAAGGGGATGCCATCTGTTGCAGCTTTATTATGAAATTATCCATTTTCCATTTATAGATCAAGAAATGCAGGTTTGATTTTAAAGAAATGAACTTGAAAATAAATGAATGATTCATTTATTTTAAATGAAAAGGAAGTTTGAGATATCCCTATTGTAGGTGATATTCATTAAATAAAGCATTCTGATTTTTAGATAGGTGTACAAAGACTATGATTTGGGGAGTATGAATTTGAACTGCCAAGAATTGGGACCTCCTGTATACTTTCATCTTACTTATTTGAATGGGAGTGGTTCTTATAAATTGTGGGCCAGAGAGAATGGATATGAACAGAACTGGTCATCAAAGTGAAGTAAGCAGTGTAAGCACTACTGAAACTTGGAGAGGCCCAGAGGGCCAGATGTTTCACTGCCATCTGCCATAGAACCTACAGGGAGTAGGGAGTACTGAGCCACAGCTCAAGAGAATTAAATGCAAACCTGGGAGTTTAATCTCCTGCTGGCAACTCTGGAGGGTGATACTGAGGCAGAATGTTTCCATCTTTGCTTCACTAGGTGCAGAGTTGTAAGGTGCTGTGTGCTAAATGTATTATTTTTTAATGATTACACTTTATATACAAAAGCACTAATATGGTAACATCCTTAAATTGCTTGCATCATTCAGTCTCATTTGGGATATAGACTTGCTATTTTATTAAGACCTTGTCGAAGAAGAGAAGGTCTGCCTGTAGGTGTTTTAAACACGGGAAGTGGGGACAGTGGGTGGGTGTGTTGGCATGGAAGATGTGTGATTATCTACAGTTCAATCATAAATGTAAAAGGAAAGAGTTTTGTGTGGGGACAGATGGTTCTTCTCCATATTAACAGACAAGTTTATGATTGAGGATCAGGAAAGCAAAGATATTGTGAGGGGTTGTTAGTTTTAATGCCGAGGTCTCCAAGAAGTTTAGATTTATTAAAGAATTTCTAATCAATATAGTCCTTTGATATATTTCATTTCTTAGGCCATAGATTTGAGGTATTTCTGAATGATACAGCGTATCTTGAGTTAAAGAAAGTTTTAGAATCCCTGGGTACTCTCAATTTCTGAGGGATAATTATCATGTTCCAAGGAACTTACTCACTTGGGAAATAAATTTGACATGTCTTAAAGTGTCTACCCTTGTTTTTTTTTCTTTATTTTAATCTCCTCCTATAACACATTTCTCCGGAAGAAAAGAGAAAATGTTCAACAACTTCCCCCCAAAAGCCAAAATGTCACTGCTTAAACATATCCCATTAAGCAGAGTTCTATGCATTATTATAAATTTGCTATGATAGAGATTTCTATAACTACCATTGGCTGAAAATACTACTGTAATCATTCAGCTAGTAGTGAGATCCAGTATAGTTGGGATTCCTCCTAGTGTGATCAAATATTGTTGACTACATTTTTTATCATTTAAAAAAACAACTGTAGATTTGAACCTTAAAATATAACTCTTCAATTATGTATTCAAATTTTAAAAAATATTTATTTTACTTAAATATTTAAATTAAAACATTTTAATATTTAATTAAAGGTACAGTTTACTCTAAGTAGTCAATGTCATGTATTTAAAAACCAGTTAAGATAATTTTGCTTTTATCACATACGTGTATGAAATAATTTGTGATTGGCATGGCCCTCATGTTAATGTGCTTTTATGTGTAACTTTCTTATTTTAACCCCAAAATTAAGGTTTTATTTAAGCTTTTTGGTAATGCTGAAATATTTTGAAGCTTTTAAAACAAATTTTGTCAAATAATCTTTCACATTGAATCATTATTACATAACTCATTATGTAAGCCTTTTGCAATTTCTCCATTAATTACGTGAACTAACCAAAATATCAAAACATCAAAGTAGTCTTTTTTTGATATTACTCCATGAGACAGCATGTGGAGGGAGGTGTGAACTGTCACACGTCTGTGTCCTTGAATCCTTAGTCTCTAGAATTCACTGAAAATTCTTTTGAAATTCAGATAATAAATGCTGTACTGTTCAGATACTCATTTTTATTAATTAATTATTGATCACTTGTGGTTGGAGCAATAATTCTTTTCATTAGTATCTGATCTTTATTTAAAAATTGCTTCTAGCATATTTTAGATTCAAGTTCAAAAAGTGCTGTGTACAATATAATTTTGTAAGCCAGTCGGAGAAAAGAAGATTGCTTATTTAAGGAAATGGTTTGAGAATACCTAGTACCCTTTTACAACACTTTGTGATTTACATAAAATACCACTGTGCTGTATTTGCATGTAAAATACTTCAGGAAAACCAAATGAGGTATTCAGTTTGCTAGCAAAATGATCAGTACACATATTGTGTCTAATAATTGAATGCATTTTAAGGTTCAGTATTTGTGGGTTAGGATCCATGGACTGTTAAAGAGGTCCCTGCTAAGGATGGAAGAGGTCCTCATAGCAGCAAGAGAAGAAGCACCAGTAAACCAATAAATTGTTGTTCTATTTATAGATATACTGTGAAGAGTCACTTTTTTTTTTTTAAGCTTAAATTGTACCGGATGTTTCTATTTACAAGATTAATATTTAACCACACTAAGATGGGCAAGCCTATTTTGATTTAACAAGCATTAATAGCTATAATAAAAGCTAGAGATTTAAAAACAAACAAGTAATGAGTGTACTTAGGAGTAGTATAAGCAGGACTCTAATAAAATGTTCCTGCAGCCCTTCTTAGAGGCTAGCTGTGGTTAATTTTTAGCTATATCTCAGACATGTTTTGTGTAAGTTTGCATAGAGACAAAATGCAAATAGCTAAATGTGCATCCCCCTACAGGTGGAACTTGTTTAAACACAGGAGAATCTAAATTAAACCTAATTGTTCAGTATTAGAACCCAAGTAAAATTAGTGAAGTCATTATACTTCCTTTCCCATATCCCTTCACTCTTTGTTCAGAAGAATTAGATTTCACCTCTTGCAATGACTGATGTTGAAGCTACTTTTTTTTTTTTTTTTTAACATTAAAATCCCTTGGTCTCCCTTGAATTTTTTAAAATTAAATTCAGTTTTATTGAAATATATTCACATACCATACAGTCATCCATGGTTTACAATCAGCTGTTCACAGCACCATTATACAGTTATGCATTCATCACCACAATCCATTTCCAAACATTTTCCTTACATCAGAAAGAATCAGAATAAGAATAAAAAATAAAAGTATAAAAGAACACCTAAATCACCCCCCCATCCCACCCTATTTTTCATTTAGTTTTTGTCCCCATTTTTCTACTCATCCATCCATACACTAGATAAAGAGAGTGTGATCTGCAAGGTTCTCACAATCACACTGTCGCCCCTTGTAATCTACATTGTTATACAGTCGTCTTCAGGAGTCCACACTGCTGGGTTGGAGTTTGACAGCTTCAGGTATTCACTTCTAGCTACTCGAACACGTTAAAACCCAAGAGGTGTTATCCATATAGTGCATAACAACATCCACCAGAGTGACCTCTCAACCCCATTTGAAATCTCTCAGCCACTGAAACTTTATTTCGTTTCATTTTTCATCCTCCTTTTGGTCAAGAAGATATTCTCAATCCCACAATGCCGGGTCCAGATTCATCTCCAGGAGTCATATCCTGCATTGCCAGGGAGATTTACACACCCGTGGGAGTCGGGTCCCACGTAGTGGGGAGGGCAGTGAGTTCACCTGCTGGGGCGGCTCAGTTGGGAGGGGGGGGGGGCACATCTGAGCAACAAAGAGGTACTCAGGGGGAGACTCTTAGGCACAATTATATGCAAGTTTAACCTCTCCTTTGCAGTAACAAGTGAAGCTACTTTTTAATATTTTAATTGGTGTATTGTGTTTTTAAGTTAGCATATTGTATTTTTCATTACCTTCAAAACAGAACCTCATCTGCTGGAGTCATTTCAAAAATTAGATATTGATTATATACTTTACAAAGAGTTTGCAGGAACATACACTTAAGGTAGATAAAGACGCTTTTCTTTTTCCTGCTTCCATTTTCTCTCATTTTCTTTAAATTTGGTCTTCAGTTTTGTGATTTAACATTTTGCAAGCTATCTCAAGCAAAAACTAATTATTATACCACTTATAATTATAGTGGGTCTGGTTATGTTTGTTTCCATCTTTCGTTTTTCCCTGGCCTTCCTCACTGCCTAACATGGAATGCAGTTCACAATAAGTGCTTAATAGGTACTTGATGATTGATTGATTGATTGCTATGGTTTGATTGCTATGGTTTGATTAGAATAGACATTTGTCATTTATGACATATACAGATGTCCATGAGGGAATAGATAGAGTGCCAATCTAAGGAGGTCAGGCCAGAATGTGTTTTAAGTTAAGCTGTTCTCTTAACATGTGCTGACATAAGTATCTTTGACAGCCTTGTGCAGATATTAGCTATGTGAAATATGGGACAAGAACTCCTCCTGTACACTTTCTAATTACAGAGAGGGGTGAAATAAACGTGTCTGGACTTGCAAAGACATTGCTTCTGCTGTAGCTGATTGTTGTGGAGCATATTTGGGAGAAAAATTAAAGTGCCTGGGGTTTTTTAAACTTAGGTAGATCAGCAAATCTCAATTTGGACTGGAATGCTTTAAAAACTTTGTATCAAGTCTTCTAAATCCAGTGTGTATTATAGATTTACGGCACGTCTCAATTAGGATTAGCCACTTTTCAGGGGCTCAACAGCCTTATGTGGCTAATTGATAGCACAGTTCAAGAGAATCAAGTGCTGGAATAGAAATCAGGAGAACTGAATGTTGGTGTTGTTTTGGCACTGACTAATCCCGTGACCTTGGACAATTCACTTATTCTCTCTGAACTTCAGTTTCCTCTTGTTTAATATGAGGGGTCAGGGAGGAGCCTAGATAGGGAGAAGCCCCAGATTTTGTGAATATGCCTTAGTAGCCGTCATGGGGGAGAAGAGAGACAAGCAAGCGAGCTTTATGTCTCTTTGTCTATTGAATATTCTTGAGTTTCCAGATGCCATTTTGTTTGAGGAAAAAAAAAAACTTTTTTTTTTTTAAAGTAAAACAAGGGCTTTAAAAATATCACGCTACTAAATGTCTTAAGTCTCTGAGTCTGTGATTCTCTTGTCAACATTCATAAGATAGATACTTCCACTGATAAAGGTGTCACTGTGACAGTGACCCTCAGGAATTTCCTACAAAGAAGTCAAAATACCTTCACTGGTGGTGAAAGTGGTCAGATTTGAGGAACAATAATCCCAGATGGCTGGATCTGCCCCAGAGTGGTGTAAGATCACTTACAGCTACTGAGATATACACTGGTTGTTTAAAACTGACATAGCCCAAAACTCAGGAGGGGACTCCTGGATCTTTCTGGGGCATGGTCATGGGCCAGCCAGAACTAATGACTGGGGTTGGCTGTGGCTCCTGAGCTTTTCTGACTTTGGATGTGTTGCTCTACTGGTGAATGTATAATTGAAAACAATGTTATACAGTTGCCAATATAGGATGCATGTGATTTTGATGCCCAGACTAGTCATCTTTCTCTATGTCAGATAGTTGGATACTCTGATGGTGACAACAAATAGAAAAGAAACAATATTATATTCTTGTTCATAGGAAATCTGTTTCTACCTGCTTTCCCCAGTCATTGATAATAGGGACATAATCCCAGTCCAGTTTGTTGTTTGCCTCTTAAGCCTTCTGTGAAGTTGTGTGTTAGGAATCTGTGAAGGACTTACATGTCCCAAACTTTGCCTACTTATTTGTATTATTATTTTGAAAACAAATGTGAATGTTAATTGTGAAGTAGAGGACGCTTGAGAGGGTTTCTATCTATTTTTAGGATCCCTCTAAGAAACCTTATAACAGGATATTCTGCTTTTACAGGTAATAATAAGAAAATAGTTTTGGAAAGAGTCTGTTCAAATATCAACAGTTTGTGAATTTTTAGAAGCATGCACAAACTTAATTCCTCCAGTCCTGGCCTGTTCATGGATCAATGAAAGTATGTATTATAATAATCAAAGCCAAGGAAGGAAAGGAGAATCCAATTTTACTGTATCAAGCATAGCCATTTTTGCAATGAGATAATGAAAGAAATTTCTAAGCACATTGGAATTTGGGGCTACATGAGTTTTGCTCCCTATTTGCCATAGGTCTGCATATAGGACTCTAGGTGAACAGAGAAAACAAATAAATGTGACCTTTGTAAGGCTGGTATTTTCTTTATGAAGCCAGAGGTACACAAAATACACAAATATTAGCCCACTCTTATTTTTGACCCAGAAGACTTCTTTCTGGCTGACAGCATCTCACTCTCAGTTTTGGCATCACTGCTGCTATCTTGGTTCCCTGCAGGCCTTGCCATCTGTTTAACTGGTAAAGGACCCCATCTCATCAGTGTCCCTACTATACAATTGGAAATAGCCTGCTGATTGGCCTCTCTCTTCTCCTTTCTCACCCCTGTTTATTTGGAATCAATCCCAATATCTGAGAGCAGGTGGCTTTACCTTAGCCATTTACTTTTAGGATTAGCAATTACTGGAAGGCAAAAGATCTGCAGCAAAGGGAGGAGCATCTGTTACTGCAGTGCTCATAGCCTTGGAAGAGTTCAGGGACTAGAAGAAAGTTCTGATTCATGATGGCGAAGCTCTCTCTGGGGTGCCCTCTCTTTGCCTCTCACCTTCTTAATGCTCAGGTTTAATCCTTTGCTGCATCTCAAGTTTAATAGGGTCAGCAAGTGTGTGTGGCAGAAACCCACTGCTTTTTATCTGCCTGGTAGTGAATCACTCTTGGCACCCAGGAGTCCTGCCTGACAGTTTTGCAGAGCCACTTCAGCCTTCATAGTTGTTCCACTTGCAACTTGGAAATATCAGCTCTTGGCTGTACCCCAGGTGTCCTCTTGACACTTGACGTTTCCCCCTTTCTATACCCCATCCCATATCTTGACTCATGACCAACAGCTTATGAGATTTTGAGGAGTTATTAGGAAAGGTATTTTCTAATTTCAAAACATTTATAAAGAACCAGATGAAGACATTTGGGCATTGAAAAGGGGGGTGGGGTGAGGAAAGAAACAAAATAAATCCCCAATTCCTCATGTTTAATGACCTAATTTCCTCCTTTTTTCTCTCCTCCCTAATCCTAATTTTTTAATGCAATTTTATTGAGATATATTCACGTACCTCCATCCAAAGTACACAATCAATGGCTCACAATATCATCATATAGTTGTGCATTCATTAATCCTTGGTTTTTGTCTTTTATTTTACACTATGCTTTTTTTGTGTGTGTGGATAATTACACTATGCTTTTTATTACATATTTTGTTTTTTATTTTGTATCTTGCTTTTTATTATACTTCTGTTCTACTGTAAGCCACCAAAAATAATTTTTAAAAATAAAAGAGGTCTTTTAAGAAACATCTCTCAGTATTCCTTAGAATTTAAATTCCAAAATAGCGATTTGCTTATCACTAATTATTAAGCCCGGTCTTAAGTACTTTCTGGGAAGCGGCATCCTGTAGTTGTTAATACAGGTGTTCTGGCATCTAACTGCCTGGGTTGAAACTCAGTGGTTTACATACAAATCACTAGGTAATTATCTTGAACAGGTGCTTACTATGTTTGAGCCTCAAGTTTCTCCCCCACAGTAATATTATGGGATCTGAATATGTTTATATATAAACACATGTACTTAAGCCTTACTCATCTTACAGTTTTACTGTTGCATCTGACTTTAATATTCAAACAAGGCCTGGCCTAAAATAAATGCTCCATGAGTGTTAGCTACTACTATTAATGTTTACTTAAGTTATTATAACAATCTTCAATAGGGATGATCTCCATTTCACAGGTGAGGATAATTGGGGTCAAAAGAGGTTATTTAACTTGCCCAAGATCACACAGCTGGTAAATGTGCAGAACAAAGGTTTGAACCCAAGTTCGTCTGACCCCAAAGGTCTCATGCTCACCCACTGATTCAGATGGTGCCACTTCATTTTGACAGCATAGTTAGGGAGATATGATTGGATTAGTAGGAAAATCAAGCTTGCAACCATCAGTACAGGATCATTGTTTGATTTTTCTTTTCTCGTAAGTAGTTACAATTTCACTATGATAACAAGTTTATGCAATTAGATTAAACAAAATTTTTTGGCATCCGTCTACCGTCAGTCCTGCTTCTTTTAGAGGTAAGAGGGCCAGGTTTATTGTTTAACATCAGGTGTTCTTCCTAGGAGAGGAACCATCATCTGGGGATGCACTTATGCACATGGCATGTGCATATGGCAGATGAAGGTTACATGAAACTGTGTTTATGTTCCTTGCCAGATATTTCTAATAGATCTGAGCTGTTGCACAGTGAATGAACTCTCATCTGAAATAGAGAAATAATGAATTTCCCTCACTTAATGGCCTTATTGTCTATGTTATCATTAATTTAACTTTCAAATGATGCTGTCTCTGACCATAGAGCTTTGGATGTCTTGGCATGTAATAGAAGTTTAGTGAATATTTTCTGGCTGAATGAATGAATGGTGTTCGGAGATGTGAAGAAGGACAGTAGCATTCATTACAAGAAAGGGGTGTTAAGAAGGCATGGGGTGGGTGAAGGAGAATGGGGTTTGCTCTAACTCTGAGCAATAAGTGGAGTTCGTATTATTTTTCTAAATACCTGTGTCTCTCCCCTGACATCACATTGTACTCTCCCTGTTAAAGATATTTCTACAGTGCATGTACACACACTCACATACAAATACTGATTTCCTATTCAATATTCAGTATGTTTTTGCATTTTTGACTTCAGATTCTTGCTCTCTTCGTATATAGTGGGTCAGTCAGTAAACCCAGAGAAGTGACTCTCGTTGGAGAAGCAAATCTGATTGGGAATACCTTTTCCCATTCCTCTAATCCCATAGAGGAACCCACTTTCTAGAGGAGACCCATCTTCACCCAGTAAGCTATGGTTGCATTTAAAGGAATTATTGTTTTTAGCTGAATTGTTGATTGCCTAACAGAAATGATATTGCCCTCTTTTTTCCATATTAATTCAATCAAGAAATTCTAGATTCATGAGATAGGTACTGGTTGAATAAGAACTGGAAATTTCCTTTCAACAATGACATTAGATCTAGGCTCAAAGGAAGAAGGCAAACTTTAATTCTCCACAGCCCTTGATCAGAATATGTGATAACTTTTTAAATAAGCTGTTAGGTAGATAGTGACAGGAATGGATATTTGGTGGTTACTGAGTGAGTCTTTTGTTGTTCAGTTTTGGCTAATGTAATACCTTGACTTTTTCTCTTTCAGCTGTCCCTTTTCCTCCAAGTCACCGGCTTACAGCGAAGGAAGTGTTTGATAACGATGGGAAACCTCGAGTGGATATCTTAAAGGCACATCTCATGAAGGAGGGCAGGCTGGAAGAGAGTGTGGCATTGAGAATAATAACAGAGGGGGCTTCAATTCTTCGACAGGAAAAAAACTTACTGGATATAGATGCACCAGTCACTGGTAAGTCCTGAGGATGTAGACACGCTCACTTGTGCCCATAGTTTGTTGTTTTTAACACCAAATCAGAAGTCCTGGCTACCAATGGGTCTTTGAATACCTTACTCATCTTACTCTTTTACTGTTGAATCTGTATGCTAAGACTAAGGCTATTGTACACATATACAAATATCTTTATTTTCATGTCTTAAATATCTTCAAGATTGTGATGTTCTAAAAAGTGATGTGCCACTTAGTGGTGATGAAGATATTCTTAAGTAATACTGTCAATAAGAGCTTTGATAAGTTTAAGAGGTGACATTGTTTGTCATTAGAAACACTAACTGGCTCAAGTGAACCCAGGACATTCACTGGGAAAGACTGGACAAAGTATCCTAAGATTGCTACAGCAGTTGAATAAGTGACTAAATTCTCAAAGGGTGAGCCCCACAGTAGCATCATCATCATCATCATCATCATCATCATCACCTGGGAACTTATTAAAATGTAAATTCTCAGGTCTTACCTGAGACCTGTTGCATCAGATTCTCTGGTATAAGGCCCCATAGTCTGTGTTTTATCAAGTCCTCTGAGTGGTTCTGATATGCATTAAAATTTGAGGACCACTGAACCTAAAGAGAAAGGTCACATTTCTTTATATTATAGCATTTTGTTCCTAGAAAACATGAAGTCTTTGCTCTATGAGTATTTTTGTTCTCTTACTTTTTATGAGAAGGTGAATATTTAGTGTAGCTTCTGTTAGACTATAAAAAGTAGACTTTGTCAGAAAGGTTTTGCATGGTATAGGGGGTCAAATATTAGAGGCTTTGGGTCCATCCTTTTTGGAGTTTGCTACACTTTCTGGGCTGTGTTTTTAGAGAAGCTAAAACCATTAATTTCCCCTTATTTGCTACCATTCAGATAAGAGGGAAACTTTAGAAACGATATTTTCCTTTTTGCTATAAAGGAGAATTTTTTAAATATTTCATATATAATTGCTTTTATCTTCTATGTCTTCATGTACTTGTAATATACTGGCTTCCAAATATATATGTGACTGTGACAGTTAAGGAAAAGATAAACACTCCTGAGTATCAGCCTAGACCTTCCTTGATCAAAATGTCCCTAAAAATTCCTATTCCAAAGAAATTGACATTATTTACAGTTTATTGTTGGCTGGCGATACTATTTTCCTTGTTTGGAAATCAGAAAATTTGTGACTATAGATGGAGTAAGGCATCAGAAGGCATTGCTCCATTGTTAACTCAGTGTCAGTGAGTTAAATGGTGAATGAGCTAAAGACTTATCCTGTGGTATCACTATGACCCCCAATTTCCATACTATAAAATGAAACCATGCATTACCTCCACCTCACAGAGAATGTGAAAATCTAAGGACAAAACAAATGTGAATGTGTTTTACTTTCTTAGATACTAAATACTAATTTTTTTTTATTTTTAGTATCTAAATATTAGTTCAAAATCCACCAGTAAAGAAACTATTTTTAAAAAGTGACAAAACATTTCACCTTATATTAGTAGAAAAATGTTAGCTTCAAATTATATCTTTATCATTCAGATTATTTGTTTTTTTAAAAAATGGATGGTTTGATATTGTATTATGAGTTCATTGTTTCTCCATTTCGTGTGGTAATGTGCCTCTTCCAATAAAGAGTATGCTAAATTCACTAATGAGCACAGTAGGTGTTAATGGAGGTGTTAATTGTAATTAAAATGAATCTTGTAAATTACGTATTAAGGCCAGTATAGTTTCTGGTATGGTGGAGTGGGCTCCTCTGTTTGATTAGCGTCTGAATTGAAAGAACACTAAGGAGGATCCTGGAAGCATCTGATTCATGTTTCATCTCTGAACCCCAATGCTTTTCTGGAGTTTACAGTCTAATTGCCCTCAAATTCAGTTGTGATCTTGCCTGAATGATCTACTGAGTCCCCAGCTGATTCAGTCTGATAAATTTCAGGATACATATATGAAGAGAAATAACCACGCTTTGGTACTCAATTATGTATAACTTTCTGGTGGGAGGTGAGGTATTAAAAAAAAAAAAAAGCCTTTTAAATAGTGACTAGAAATAACTATGGAGACATCACAGAAGTAGTATCACTAGGGAAATATAATCCAAGCAGGAAAAGTCTTTCTTTAGAAGAGTTTTTCTATTTAACAATGAGGGAAAATCCTAAAGTGCTCAAGTATATTACGTTGTAGGGGTCTTTTTTCCTCCATTTTTTATGAACATGGAATAATTGTGGCAGATATGATGGCCAAGAAAATAATTTATTTTAAAATTTGGGTACAAGGGAGATGAACTTTTGCATTTAATTCACCAAAAAGCTAAACGAAGTAATCTCTTCCAACTCAAGAGTCTCCGAGCAAATAGCTGAAACATTGGAGGAGTGCAAAATGAAAGCAGGGTACAGTGATCAGTGAAAATTACCATCTCTTTGGATTTGAGGATACTTCTTATAATTTATTGGTAAAATATATGATGTATGATTGTGCTCTGAGATTTTATTCTGCCCTGGAGATCTGAACCAGCAGTGTAATATTTATTTTTTTAAGTTTAGGATATTTGTTTTTTGGAGAATTTTATTAGTAAAGTTGTACTTTATTATTACCAAGCCTGATTCTAGACTATGCAATAAAAGCTTAGTTTACAGGGCAGAATATGCTTTATACAATTCAGAATTCCATAGGTAGGGAAGAGAGAGAAACTAAGAAACAGTTCAGAGGAAAAAGAATTGGAAGAAGGAAGAAAAAGAAAAGGGAGAGGAGAAGGAAAATATGGTTACAATTTAGAACCTATAAGAGGAGAGAAACACGGACTTTTTAATTTGGGGGAAGAAAAGCCTGAAGCCCGATTTTCTGATGGTTTTAAGTGCTGTTAGAGATAAGCCTTTCACCTGCATAAGTCACCTTCCTACAACAGCAAGAAGATGAGTGGGTCCAGTAGGCTGACCAGTAACTTCTTATGTGGAATTCAGCATTAAGTGTAGTAGATATGTAACCCCCCCCCCAAATGAAACAAATGGCAAAGATTTCACAATGACATACAAGAGCCACTCCCCTGCCTTCCCTCCACTCCTCTAGGCCCTCCTTTGATTGATAGTTGCACTCTAAATATTGAGAGGAATTGTCCTAATCTATACTTTGGCTTGCCCTCGTTGAAGGGGGGAAGAAACAAATTAGGAATCAATGTCCTGGTTATTTGAAATCTGGACATTTTGTCATTCCTTTAACATTTCTTCAGTGTTTAAATGTGCAGAGCTTCCCTTCGTATGTTTATAAAGTATTGAAAGGTTGATGTTCATTTAGGATTTTTTTTCCCTTATAATTCTGAATGATTTGTTTTGAAGAAGACAGAAGGACCAGGAAGCTGCGTAGCCCCAACCAGCAACCTGCGTCTGTTCCTCTGGAGAGAACAGTGCAGCGTGTATCCTGCACTCAAGGAATGTGGACCTGGACAGGCCAGTGGGCCTCGGCTGTGGGAGTGGAGATGGGGCTGCCTCTCCCCATCCTATAAAAACAAGGGAGACAGGAGGCACGTTCTGCTCACTTCTCCAAGCTAATTTCCCTGATAAGAATGGTAGCTATTTCGAAGATTTAATTTGAAGATTGTGTTTCTGCGTTGGAGGCATTTTGTAGAGAAAAGCAGTTTGTAGAGAAAAGCAGTTTGTAGAGAAAATATTTTTCTCTCTTTGGCTTGACTCTCTCAATATTGAGTTAATTTATCATTGTTTTTTTGCAAACACACAAATGGGTCTTTTAAAAGGTGGCCAGATATCAGTGTGGCAACTCATTTTGGTGATTCAATTTAACAAATATTGTGTGGGAGATATGTATATATGTAAATATAAATTTTTTCCCCTGAAAAACTGTAATGCTTTTATTAAATATTGGTGGCAAATGTTGATTGTTTTTTGGTTTAGAATCTTAAACAGAGGTTTAAGCTTGTGAAATATTCTTTGACTAATTGTCTTAGAATCTTTGTGCCATGGCAACTTCATGTTCTGTAAATTAACAACCAGACTCAAATTGTCTGTGATTAACTAGTGGTCCCCATCTCTCTGAAGACTTAGCTCAGGTTTTGCTTCTACTACATCTCACCAGTAAGTTAGAAGCAAAGGCAAGGAAGAGACCTTCTTCTCCATGAAAGGCCAAAGGTTTGAGAACAAAAATTCATTTCCCTTTGGTGATAAATGTCGTCCATCTGTTAGTAGGATGAAAAGTCCTGACTGTCCTTTTGCATCAGGGTCCATAGGTAGGTACATCAGTCCCACAGTCTCAGATGACATATGAAATATGAGGACCTGGTCTCACCCTTCAAGGGCTCAGAATATAGCAGGAAAACTGAAACAGATATTTGCCCAAATATAAGGACGACATCAAACAATTGATTAAATTAAAGGATATGACCTAAATTTTTTCCAGCAAATTAAGAAGTATCTAACTGGATATGACTAATTTAAAACTAAAATTTTTCCTCTCTTCTAAATGGCTGAGGTTTCCCTGAGAGTGCCCATTTATTATTATTTTCCATCTTTTGAGTTAAAGAAATTCTTAAATAGCTGGAATCTCACCTCTCATCAATCTAGAATGAGAACTCTCTCAGAAGATTTGGAATTGGGGATAATAAAACTAATGACAATACTCAAGGCCTAGGTGGGGGGGGGGTCAGAGATATAAATAGATAATTATTATATAATGTTTTACCATAATGGAGAGGCCTACAGACTCATGCACAAACTCAGAGAAAGGAATGTAGAGGAGCCAAGAAATTATTGACAGATTTCATGATCATGGATGTTAAGTAACACTCTGCTATGTGATAAGACTAGGGAAGGATATTCTGGACAGAGACAATAGCATATTAAAGGCACGGGTATTTTTTATAAAGTGACAAGGCATTTTCTTAGAGGTTTGCTGTGTGCAGACGGGGTTTCAGAAGGGTTTGATGGGAGGGGCTGGGGTTGAGACAGAGGTTGGGAGGCCAGGGCCACACATTTGTCTCTTGGATGAGGCACTGAAACATTTGGATACTGTTGTACAGGCAGTGTGGAGTCCAGGTCTTTTGGATACTGGTGTTACAGGCAGTGTGGCGTCCAGGTCTTTGAGCAGGAGAATTACATAATCAAGTTTGTGACTAGAATAGTGATGCATACAGCATCCTGAATAAGGTAGGTAGATTGGAGTGGGAAGGAATTTGGGGAAGAGGGTTTGGTTAGGAACCTTTCATTCTCGTCCCAGGGAGCAATGGTGATGACTTTGCTGGGGTTGGAGGATTGGATCTGATTTTGATTATAGATCCTGTTAAAAGGGACTGTTAAAATTGTTTTTGAAACATCTGATTAGTTTGTATTTTAAAAATCAATTTCAGTTGATTAAGACTTCTTGAATATGGCAGGATGGCTTATGCAGGGATCCAGTGTACAACATTTCTCCTGGATATTCTCCTATTTTCCTTTTTACCCTTTGACTTAGCAAACAGCATATCCCTCATTTGTAAGGAGCTTAGCTTTTCAAACAGTGATTTAGAGCTCATTTTCTGCTCTCTGGGCAGAGGGGACAGGCCAGCATCATTTGGGCAAACTGCTAATCTCTCTGGTTTGTCTGTTTCCTACAGTGAGGGATTTGTCCCTGGGGCAGCAAAGGATTCCCTCAGTGGCTATGCCTGCCATTTAGCATGTCAGGCAGTTGCCAGGAGAACCCTCTGGCTTTATTCCTGGATGTGAAAGTGGACCTGTGGCCAAATTTAAGGTCACGGCATTCCTTCCCTCACAGCAGCTGACGTCAATTAGGAGAATTCCCCATGCCCATTACTCTGGGGTGAGTTAAGTGAGGATAAGAATCCAGCGTCTTTTAGGACCTAAGAGATCAGTGTTTATTCTCCTCATATTATCATTTACCATTTTCAAAGCAGGGTGGCCTTAGTTTGTATGGGGATAAAATATTACTTTGGGGCATTTTGCCCACTGGTGATTTCAGTGTTCAAATCTTTAGGGAGGGCCTGTTCTGCAGCCTGAGGCCTATTTTGGTATCCAGCCCACTACTGGCCAGCACATTTCAGTCCTGGCCTCTGGCAGCAACACAGTATTTTAATGTCCTTATTCCCCTTAATTTGGGCCCTTGACTAAAAGAAAGGAAGAAAAAAAAATGATGATAAAAAACTGCTATATGAGAGCCTCTGATCTGTTTCCTTCTCTGATTTTGCAAGCTTAGTTTTAGGAAACCCATTTTACAAAGCAAAAAACGGAGATCAGAGTTTAAGCCAGTTTCTCAAACTTGAGTGTGCATCAGTCACCTGGAGGGCTTGATAAAACACAGATTGCTGAATCCCATCCCCAGAGTTTCTGATTTAGTGGGTCTGGAGTACGTCCTGAGAATTTGAATGTCTACTGAGTTCCCAGATGATGATATTGAGGCTCTTGATCTGGGGACCACACTGTGTAAAACACCGGTTTAAGTAATTGACCTGCGGTCAGAGAGCTAGTAAGCTACTTTGAACAGGTACCGTCTACACAACTTGTGTTTAGCTATTATACTCCAATATATATATACTGTTCTATGAACTCTGTATTATAGGGTTAAAATCATGTACTTTCAGTTCATTTAACTAGAGTTTGTTTTTGCTCATTATTGAAAAAAACATACGAAAAATGCTGATATTAAAGTTTCTCAAGAAACAATAAGTTACTTTGACTGCTGATTATGGTTTATTATATTTTAAATAAAAATGTATTGCTATAACTGAGGGGGCAAGACAAAACAATAATGCTTAGCATATTTGAGGCATGGAGTTTATTTATACAGGGGGCTTTGTATTTAATTTTTTTCCCAGTTAAAAAAAAAAACCAAAACATTCCTAGAGCTTTTCTTTATAGATTGAGAGATTAAAATTTCTATTCATAACCTGTTACATCAGATAAGCAAACAAACTCTGTTACTTTGGAAAGCTACTACTGGGAAAACTTAAAAAGGGAAAAAGGAAGATGATGGATCAAAAGCATCTTTAAGTGATTTGGGCAGTAAAGAATGCTGTATTATATTAAGAATAACTGAGCCATAGGAATTCAGTATGTCTGTGTAATGGTGCAAGTCAGCAATAATCTATTGACTTCAATAAACACATAACAACATCTAGAGGAAGCCTGTGACAGTCATTATAATTACATCATAATTACATGAACAGATATTTTACTTTAAGCCATAGTATTTCCGGGCCTTTTCCATTTCCCATGTGCTGGTACTTTTCACAAATAGATGAGTATTAAAGCATCACTGCAAGGCAATACCTGTAGTTGATTTCACAGGAAGATAAAAATCCCCAAAATTATTATTCTTAAAATCTGAAAGTGATCACTTGTAGTAATAATACTCTTTAACAGTTTTAGAGAACATTAAAATATTTAAAAATCAGTTCTGTAGTGGATTTAAGAGAAGTGGTGTTTCAGATAACACTGAAAGGCCTCCACATAAGGAAAGAGTCATTGCATTTCCCTTTGTCTACCCAGATAATATCCATCTTTCCAGTCTCATCTCATGTATCATTTCTTCATCTAAATGTCCCTAATAATTTCAGACTTTATGGATTTTATTTTCCTGTGAGCTTCCATGGCATTTATGGGCTTTAAGGGAGATTCCCAAATTCTAGTGACAGGCTAGTACTGGTCCATCGCAAAGTCTCACAGATGCGGAGCAAAATTATCTTCTTTACTTTAGTGATAATGCTTTCCTTTTTTGTATATGACACTGTGGATGATAGTACATGGTAATTGATTTTTGTAACTTTTGGGGGGACATATTAGTATGTTGTTTTTGTTGTAAGGCTAACATTTAAGTTCTTACTTTTTGTCAGTTATTATTCTGAATGCTATACATGTTTAACTTTTAATTTTCTAACAACCTTATGAAAGGAGGTACTATTCATACATAGCAGCTCCATTTTACAAATGAGTAAACTGAAACTTAGCAAGATTGATTATTTTACCTGAAGTTACCCAGTTAGGAGGTGCCAGAACTGGGATTAAAACCCAGGCAGTTCAATCATGTCTATTCTCATTTTATTTAGGGATGGAAGTTAATTTTATGGGTCCATGAAATTTCCATATTTAGGAGTAGCCATATAGCTTGGCATTTAGCTATACTGTACTGATTTGTTTTAATTGCTTTGTGTTATCGTCTTACTAAATGTTAAGCATCTGGGGGTGTGGGTTGTGTGTTGTAATTTGGTGGCTCTTCGTCTATTTCAAGATAATATTAATATAAATTCACTATTGATTTGTACATATTCAATTATGATTATATTCTAATGAAAATATGTGGGAATCTATAGAGTATGTATGCATGTATTTAAATATGTCTGTGGATGTATGTGTGTGCCAGTATAATAAGTTTAACAGCAATTGTTTTTTATTCTGCTCATTTTCCTGAATAGCTACTTATTGATTTCCAACTTCTTAGTGGAGGGTATTGGACGTACAAGATACTGGATAAATAAAATATATGGAACTGTTAGAAGCTGTTTCTTATAGAAGAACCTATGATTTAATTAGTGGCTTTATAAGGGAAAAATGATATTGAATTTTGAGGCAGCTGTTTAGCACTATTTAAAATCACTATCTTGTTATATGAAATGTGTATTTTAAAAGTATTAGTTGAATACTTGTATATACACATCTTCCTGATGTTAAAATGTATTACCTGAGAGAAGTCTTTTGGGTACTTCAATCCTCGCTTTGCTTGGGGGTCCAAATAGCTTGTCTTTTTGCAACCTTGTCCAGCTCTCCGCCATCATTGAATTGCATTGGCTCATGAAGTAACATGAAAGTCTGTGGAATGATTTGATTTGTAAGACAACAAACCAACCCCATATCCAGGAAAAAATCAAGTTTTTTCCAGGGATTTTTAAGAAACAACATTGATTTTTTTAATATTCAAACCATATTTCAATTCTTGTTATCATATGTTTTCTTTTTGACTCCAGTTTGGAGTCAACCTGGACTCCCTAATTAATGTCTCTTTGTACTTTACATTGTGGCAAATATGTCATCCACTTTTAGACATAGCAGCTTTTTAGACTTTTGAACTTTAGATTAATAAGAGCCAAATGTGTAGGTGAAAGGAAAGTTGATCTGTTTGATTGTTTCTATAAGCTTTTCTTCTTTTTTTTTCCTTCAACTCTCCCTGCTTCTGAACTTTCTGTTTACAATAAACAAAGCCCTTTGAAAGAGTAAAATGAGCATTATTGGAAAGGGAAATTGTATGTAAAAATGAGGGCAATAAAATTCTTAAGCTTTTGTTTCCTTTTATGGCTCCATTTGTAATGAGTTATTTTTCTTTATAAAAATTGATATGATCATTTTATTTTATGTATCTTTCTTTTCAGAGTTATGTATTTTGGTTATATTTAAGACAGTATTATTGTTGGGTTGCTTAGGATTTTATGATTAGTGTCAGACATTTTAATATTCAAAACTTTGTTTGGAATTCGTGTACTTGATTCCTTTTCAGAAGCACAGTTATTTACTCTTGTGATTGCTGAATGTGTTATCTGATTTAAGATGCCATCTGGTGGTATGCATTTGATATATCTAGTTGTACTTTGCCATTGGAGCCATATATCCTCTCTTGCTTATGAGAGAAAATATTTTTTAAATGACATGTAAAGACATTATTACCATTTCTAGTGAAGAACTGTTACACTTTCCTTTGTTTTCTCAAAGTAATATGTGTGTTTGCTTTGTTCTTTATTAGCGTAATCCGATACTTTCTTAAAAAATGACTTTGAACATTGAGCTCTTTAGTTGTAAGAACTCTGTTCACAGGAATTTTTAGGTGTAGTCTTCATCCTCTTAAAATCCTAATTGTGTAATGTTTTCATTTAGCTTTTTTAAAGGTAAAATTTGATTGGGTATTTGGATACCATGTGGTGAATAGGAGATAATCATAAACATGAAGCAGAAATTATTAACCCGAAATTTTCTTTTTCATGTTTTAAGCATTAAAGACCAATTCCTTCAAAGGTGGACCTTTGTTTAATCTTAACTGCTGCTTTCTTTCCCTTCTTCAAGAGATGAGCTGGTAATATTTATTAAATGTATATCAAAGCTAGGTGAAAATTAGAAAATAAAATGTCTCCATTATTGATATAAAATATCCATTCCATTTGAGAATATGAATTGGTGAAATGTTGAAAATAACATAGGATTTCTTTAGCCCTTCACAAAGGTATCTGTGCCTGGTTAGCTTAGTTTATTAAGGGCATGGTGGCAGTGAGTCAATTTACAGATTCTTTTCCCATTGTTGTCTGTTTAGTGTTCTCAGATTTTACTCAAACTTCTTGTCCAGCCAGTTTATCTGAAAAAGAAAAAAAAATACATATGAAGTGAGAAGGAGTGAGAAAAGAAATGTGATTTAATCCCTGCTGTGTAGGTTACCTGAGGTACATGGCCTAATGCCAGTGTGACAATAACCAATAACTTTATTTTCATCCTGTGCAGAATAGCACGGAGATTAGAATCGTGGGTCTCAGGATTAATATTCTAGATTTGCCACTTCCTAGCTTTTGCTGTTTCACCAAGTTATTTCACCTCTCCATACTCAGCTTTGCCATCTGTATTCAGTGGTATTAGTTTAGTACCTGTCTCTTAGGAATGAAGTGAAATGCTGCAAATAGCACTTGGAGAGATCAGAGTTAAGTGCCCAATTAATGGTAGTTGATTTGTTGTTATTGCTGTAACAATTTTTGTATTGGGTATTACTGTTGTTATGTAGCTAATATATCAACTGTTGGTTCTAACTACATTGTTTGGTGATTAGATGCATATAGAATTTTTAAGTATATTCCAGATAATACAGGAGACTTTGTATTTTCCCCTTTTATAGATTTAAGTAAAGACTGAGAAGGTTGTGGAAAAAGGAGGAAGCAGACAGATCCTCAAGTCCACCACTGTCCAATACTCATCCTTTCAAAATCTTAAATGAGTTTTCATTTTAATTAAAGAAAAATAAGTTTTGTGTTTGTGGACATTTTTTTATGCTGTCATTACATCAATTAGAAAGAAGAGAGTGAAAATATATAGGGTTGGTAAATATGGGCTATTAAGTTTTCTTTTAATATTACAAATAAGTAACCAAATATGCAAGGATGGGCCTTGCTCAAATGTCTCATGTCAAATTAATAATTCTTTATGTTTGGCTGCTGAGAATCACCCTTTCGCAAATACATTTTCATTTCAAATTTGGCTGATTGACTTTTTAAATAACATAGTTCATGAATCTACCAACAAGGTATACATTATCTGGATTTTACATGTCCTAAGTAATGTGTAGCTATAAATTATCTTTTGACATTTAAATCAGAAAAATGTTTCAGGGATTTCCAATGATTTTTGCTCCTCACTGGCAATCCTAAACTGTTTGGGGATATGTTGCTGTGTAGCTCTTTGTTGAAGCTTTCTAGGGTGTCAAAGTGATCATGTGTCAAAACAATATAATACTGATTGACCTCAAGCATTCCTTTGTTGTTTTGTACACTATAAAGTTAAACCATATTAAGATAGTTTCTGATACTGGTTGACTACCTAACCTATTTCAGGTTCTGTTTTAAGCATGGATGAACTCAACAGTAACTTTGAGATGTAGGTGCTCTTTAGGTGTCTGTTTTATGTAGGAGAAAACTGATACACAGAGAGATTTACTGAGCTTGCAGTAAACAGTTTATAGCTAGGGAAACTGAGGCTTGGAGAGAGCAAGGGTCACAGATCTAATAGGTCTACAGCTAGAGGCTTCTGATCCTATGACCATGGCCCATCCTCTGGAATTATTCAAACCCAGGCAGTCTGGCTCCAGAACCCAATGTCTTATTAAGATAAGGCAGGGAAGATGGTCCACAGACAATTGCTTAAAATGTTCTTGATTAGGAAATTCCCCTAATATTCTTAATTAATGTTTTAAAACAGATTTCTAATTGATGCCCATTTTTATATGCATCTTAAGTATTACCCTAGGATCACACAAGCTGTAGAGAAGGCATACCATAATTAGTAAGGTGAAGTAAAAATTAGAAGCGGTTAAAAAGTCAGTGAATATTTAATAAGTGAATGTATAGTTTTTGTTTTGTTTTGTTTTTCCCCACATGACCTTGCTTCTGAAGTTGAGCTTTAGAATTTCTGCTTTGAAGTGGCTACAAGTGTTAGAGATCTTGGAATCATTTAAAAACAATTCTGAAATACTGTAGTACCCTCAATGAAATTTAAACAGTTTATGTAAGACTTTAATTCCTATTTGGCTATTGAAGAACAAACTCTTTCTTCTTTGCCTTTCTTTAAAATTACCGTCAAACTGTGCATATTGTTAAACATTGACAATGGTAACAAAAAATTGTTTATCTAGCAAATTCTTGTGTTTTGTAAGAAAATTTGCATGCTGGTACCAAATAATTATATATGTTTGGCTTATCCAAGAAAACAATTTAAACAACTAATTTCAGAGTAGGACTAAAGAAAATTTCGGGATAGTATTTGGTCATCATTTTAAAAATATCATTTTGGGCCTCCCTCTTGACTTAGTTCATAGTATCTAATCTTCCTGTTCCTTTTTTCCTCTTCTGTGGGACTGCCGTAGCTCCCTCCCCATGTCCTGCCTGATGCTGCAGTGTACAGTCATAAGCTCTTGTCTCTCCATAGATAGCGGCACCTCATTTAGCCCCTGTATTACAACTTCAAGGATAAAGAGTCTTGAATGTCTAACAATATACTAAAGGTTTTATGCATTCAATTAACAAGTGCTTTTGGGTAGATACGGTTGCTTGCCCCATGTTAGAGAGTCATGCTATCCAGTAGAAACATAATACGAGCCACATATGTAATTTTACATTTTCTTGTAGTAATAAAATTTTAAAAAGAAACAGATGAAATTAACTTTAAATATGTATTTTATTTAACCCAGATTATCCAAAATATTATTTCAACATGTAATCAATTGAAAGATTATTAAAAAGATATATTGCATTCTTTTTTGTACTGTGTCTTTGAAATCTGGTGTGTATTATGCTTATGGCACATCTCAAGTGCTATTGGGCATTTCAAGTGCCCAATAGTCAGTGTACATAATAGCTACCATATTGGACAGGGTAGTTAGAGATGAAGAAGTTGAAGGTTGTTGAGTAACTTTCTCATGATTACATCTTAAGTAAGTCCTGGTGCCTAGAACCAAATACAGGTAACTGAGTCTGGGCCTCAAACTGTCAGTCAAATACACGATACCAACTTATGAGCTGGATACCTGGTTTCTTCCTTTGATCTATAGTTACAGCCCTGTTATACCCATCTGGGGATTTAACTGCTTATATCATATCTAACAGTGTAATGAGATTCTATTGCCTAGCACTTCTTTCTGTTTCAGTTGAACCTGTGGTATTAGTGTTGTTTTTTGTTTTTTTTTGTCTTTTTGCCTTTTATCACTTTCCCTGTCTGGGTTAATGGTCATAAAATCCCAGATCCTTGAGTCTATGTTAGACAGTTGGCTTCCTTTTGCCTTCCATAAGTGTGAGCTCATGTCTCTGTAATTCGCACTATTCGTTATATGTGCCACTCCCGTATTGTGCAATTAAGAATTGTTATTTCCATTTGGCTGAAACTGTATTCAATTTATAATTCCTTCTGGTCTTTCCCTTCCTACTGTTTTCTGCATACTTTGTTTTATATTCCCAAGTGATCTTGCACAACACGACAATATTAATATTTTTAAGGCTTTGTTTTTATTACCACTCACTTGCTCAGAAAGCATCAGGGCCCACCCTTCCCAAACAGTAGTGATTCTCAAAGTCATATGGAGCAAGGTCCTTAGGGTCAGTGTATCATATACGAGGGATGGGGTAGGGTAGAACAGTGGAGTGGTAGTGCGGGACTATGGACAAACCAAGGCAATGCAGCAGACTTGATGTAGAAAGTCACCTACTTTACAGCCTTTCATCCAATATCAGATAGAGAAACTTGGATCAAGGATGGGGTACCTTGCTCGTCTATGTAACACAACTTAAATATTTATAATATGTAACTTTTCAGGAGCAAAAATTATTTTTTTCTAATATCGCTTTGATATGTGTTTATTCACAGTATTCAGTTCATTTTGTGGATGTCAAGTAGATTTAGAGAAGGCAAAATATTGTGATGGTTTTCAATACGGGACAGCTTAAAATGCTTTTCTATAGGATTCAGTCTATTGTACACTACTTACTATTTCCCAATAGCTATTTTCCCAATTTGTTCCTTTTCTCAGCTATTTATTTTTTATTTTTTTAAATTCAGTTTTATTGAGATATTCACATATTATACAATCATCTGTGGTGTACACTCAGCTGTTCACAGTATCATCATATAGTTGTGCATTCATCTCAATCTATTTTTTGAATGTTTTCCTTGTACCAGAAAAACTAAAAATAAGAATAAAAAATAAAAGTAAAAAAGAACACCAAAATCATCCCCCCCACCCACCCTATTTTTCATTTAGTTTTTGTCCCCATTTTTCTACTCATCCATCCATTCAGCTATTTATTTTAACTGCTCTGGCTTCTGACTAAAGGCCAAATTTCCTAGCCTCTTTTGTGGCAATGAGTGGCTTTGTGACTAAGTTCTGGTCAGTGGAATATGAGCAAAAGTTGTATGTGCCACTCCCGGATTGTGCGATTAAGAAGTTGCATGCCCTCCTTATTTCCCTCCCCTTTCTTGCTGTCTGGAATGCAGTTACGATGGTAGCCGTCTTAGCCATGACATGGAGGTCATATGTTGAGTATAGCAGAGCAATAAGATCGAAGGATGCTCAGGCCCCAGTTCCATGCTACTGCCATATCAGCCCTGAATTGCTTATATTCAGAGAAATAAGCTTTAATCATATTTGAGTCATTGCTGTATCTGTGTCTTTGTTATCCTAATACAAAGGCTAAACTCACTGTAATCTTCCTGGAGATCACTCCCTATCTATCATGACACTGTATCTACCACTTCCTTCCATAAATCCTCTTTTGTTTTAGACACAAGCCGATATATTGTCCACTTAAAGAAACTTGCTTATTTTTGTTTCTATATCTTGGGATACATCAGAGAAATTCCATCTATCTGAGGTATGCCTTCTACTTTTTTCCACTGAAATGTACAATTCATCTACCTGAGCTATGCTGCCTTCTACTTTTTTTCCACTGAAGTGTACAATTCTTTGACGTTAAGTACATTCACAATGCTGTGTAACATTTACCACTATTTTCAGACTATTTTCATCATCCTGAACCAAAACTCATTACTCATTTAGCAGTAACTCCCCATTCCACACCACTCCTCTCCACAATTCTGGTAACCACTATTCTGATTTCTGTCTTTATGAATTTGCTCATCCTAAGTATTTCATATAAGAGAATTGGCTTCCCAATGATGGTTTTAATTTGTAGCATTCCTTTTTTTGCTGTTTAGCCTGTTTCACCCTATATATAAATGTTCTCGGAAGTTCTCATGTAAAGATTTGACTGCTTACTTGTGTGCTTCCCGTACATAAATTCAAAATTGCTGAACTTTCATAGAATCATAGAACTATAGAACTGTAAGAGATTTTAACTGCATATCTAATCTAATCCTTTCATTATACTGTTAGTGTGTTTCTCCTTTATTGGTCAGATGTGCTTTTTGAGCAGTCTAGCTGCTAAGTGCAGTGGCCTTTTCGGTATATTTTTAACAGCCCCTGTTAGATTCCAGATTATTCTTATTTGAGGAAAATTTGAAAATGGAAAAAAATCTTTGCCTACACTTTATTCTTACCAAAGGAATATTTTTAAACATTATCTTTGTTTTCCTCTTTAGATTCTAATTTATGTTTCACATACTTAGGAATTTATTACTTTCTCTGGGCTTCATATGTTGGCTGTGTACCTTTTCTTAAAAAAAAAAGTATTTTAAAGTATTTGATATTTTCTCTGATGTTTAATTCCTTCTTACTTAATTATCATCAGTATATTTATAAATGTTCATAATATGCCCAATGTACATCTGTAAAAATATAGATAAACTCACCATGTTCCTTCTTCTATTTTAACATGATAACCATAATCTATGACATGGCACCTATTTGAAAAGGATTTTCATCAAATGCTGGTGAAGGAAAAAAAGTATTTATCAACATTATTTCTCGTCCACAGTCTGAAACATTAAACCAGTCCAGTGGGTTATCAAAGCAATATTTAGCCTAACACAATCATGACTTGGATCTTAACTTACTGTCAATTTAGGGTTATGAATGGCTTTCAGATACTTAGTACAAGAATTCTGTGGTTGAGTTCATTATTACCTAGGTTATTATTACAGTAAGACAGTTTTCACCATTTGTCTGAAATAAAATGATTGCAGTAATTCCCAAGGAAGTCCAGCTTTCAGAATTAAATATGACATATAATTTATAAATATGTAATATTAAATATAATTCAACATCAGATATCCATAGGTGTGTTGGGGTCTGGGTGTTTTCTTTAAATACAATAGGTAAAATGTTAGTACATATTGAGATGGCATTTTAAAATGGCCTATTGTGAGAGTGGTTATATTTTTGGCTGTCACCAGAGCCCCATCATCCCTTATTTCAGTTGCATACTTAGCCTTCATTCTTGGTTCCTATTCTGTACCACAGGTTTTTGCCACCTCCCTAGTGACACATGGCTATTCATTTTAACAACAGAGCCAATTCTTGGACATTGGTCAGAATCCATTTTTTAATTCTGGACACTGAATCTGATGACCTTATAATTTATCTTTCAAAGTGAGACACTTTTCAAAGTAAAACAGGGTCCTATTTTAATTATATCACCACAACACACTTAATCCAGAACTGTCCCAGACAGACAAGGATGTAGGGTTGTCTTAGTACTGTGCCTTCAGTGCCTCCAGTTTCCACCTTTGCTCATCCCCATCAGGTATGATCACACGTACTTAATATTGGCCAACCTGCATGTATAACTTTGGGTGTGTTAACCATAGTCATATCATTTATGGATGACCACAGAATGGTGCACCACTTCATGAGAATGCAAAATTTAGAAGACTTTCCATTATTGCACAAATAAGATGAGGGCAGTCTTCATATAAATAATTTTTTTACATGAGTGAATTTTCAATAAGTTTGTATTTGAATGTAGATGAGTGATTTCCAAGGTATTAGCAGTAAAACATTAGAAATTTAGGATAGTGATGGAGGAGAAGGCAAATCAGACATCAAAAAATCATACAAATAAAACAGAAATGCTAGTTTTATAATGTTCTCCTCCCATCCATGCAGGAATGCATAGGACAAATAATTAACATACATTGACACATTAAAATGGTTCAGTATTTCTTAATTTTTAATTTATTGGACACTTGTTCTGAAGCAGGCACTGTGCTAAGCATATATATATATATACACAATGGTGTCCCGTTGCCCTTAGATTCAAGTCCCAAGTCCTAAGATGATTTAGGAACTCCCTAAATAAGTCTTCAGTTTCTTCTAATACAGTTTCCATTATCTTTCTATTTTCTGTGTCCTGTCTGCACTGGTATTCTTTCAGCTCCTCATTTGTGCCACCTTCCCTTTCAATAAGAGATTTTGCACATTCTTTTTCTTCTTTCCAGGATTTCCATACCCCCTCTCCCCCCACTTCCCTAAGTAATCTTTAGTAATCTTTAATAATCTTTAATAATCAGTCAGATTTCATCTACCAGTATAGTATCATGGACTTTTCCTTCAAAATATTTAGATAGTAATAATATTAAGTTATTTGTGATATCATTGTATTAAGATTTCTGTTCCTCACTAGACTACCAGTTTGATGAGGGCAGACCCTTTGTCTGCTTTTGCCTGCAATTTTATCCTCAGCATCTAGCACAGTGATTGCCTTCTGGTGGTATTTACTAATATTTGTCAAAGGACGGAACACATGCATTGTAATAATTTTAAAGTTTATTAATATTTCTTATGACCATCCATATCATGGTATACCACTGTGTTTATATATAATATAGGTTTTTTTAGTTGGCATCAGTGGTTGACTAGATAAGAATGGCCACATCCCTCTAGCCAAGTTGGAAGCAGAAGCCAGTAGCATATTGGTGGTTTCACTTTGATTCGAAATCTTCCTCAATATTCTCTCTTCTAGGTCCTTTTCAAATCCTGTCACCAGGATTTGACCACTGATAAAATTTGCTGGTAATATCTTCAATTTTCTTGTCACAGAATTTTCACCCTTTTTGGATACTTTTGTTTCTTTTGAATGATGCTCTAGTGGTTTTTGTTCATTTGTTTATTTGTCTTTTAATGTAAATCCATTCCTACTGTGCAAAACATAGTCTTCAGTCAATTCCAGTAATTCTATCCTTTTCGAAATTACCACTCAGAGACTCAGTGATGCACTCATGCTTTTGTACCCAAATGCCCTTATAATTAAAATCCTTCTGATGGAAAACACTGTATTTATTGTGAATTCAACTCTTAACACAATATTAGTCATTACAAAGAAATTAGCATTAGCATGCAGTCCCTCAGATTGAGAGAGAAAACACTTTTAAAGTATTATTTTATTATCTTTGAGTACCTATATATAATTGCAAGCGTTTGAATGAAGTGCTGTCTCATGAGAATTACTTAATTCAGTGGTGATGATTTGGGTCCAGTGTGCCACTTTTATTAGTTTCTAAACTGTTTAACAATCCCTAAAATCAATGAGTATCTTGAAACCTCAGTTTCCTTCTGTAATTTTTTTTCTTATGGATATATATTTTAGTGTAAATTTCAAAAGTAGATTTCAACTCAGGGATCAGCCAACGTTTTTGTAGAGAGCCAGTTAATAATTATTAGATGCTTTTTGAACCATAATGTCTTTGTTGCACCTACTCAACTTTGCCACTGCGATGCAAAAGCTGCCAGAGACCCGGTGCATGTATAGCCCATGGCTGGGTTCAAGTTAAACTTCATTTACAAACCCAGGCGTCAAGCAACTTTGGGCGAGATGGCTTAGATTGCTGACCTTGCTGACCCCTGGTTCAAGTTATCACAACCTCAAAATAGCTGGTTGTGGATTATTTACTTTATGTTTTACTTAAAATAAAAATTAACACGTGAAGATTATTACTCTCTCTGGAATTGAAAGTTTTCATTGAATTTAAAATAAGAATTAATACAGGTATCATCACAATAGAGATTGAGAGAGAGAGATTTGAAGGAAATCCTGAAATCTATTTCAAGGATGTGTTAGAAGCAGCCTCTTGTCTTAATGTCTATTGAACTAGAAGACTGGGAGAGTCATGCAAGTTTAATGACATTTGGACAGCCCAGACTGCATTTGAGTGCCTGCTTATTATCCATTCAGTTTATCCAGAAAAGATTCAAATATACTTTTTAAAATGTTTTTCAGCAGTCTTTCTACTCTACTGATTTTTTTTCTGCTAATTTTTTTTATCTAAAAGGAAATACAAAATTGTTTTTCACATAAAATATATTTCCTGTATGAAATATAAGGCTCTGTCTTGTTAGCAGCTACCGTTATCATTCTGTCAGTCCATTCCCAGTGCTTAGTCTGACTTCACCTTAATCCTTGCTTTCCATTTTATCTCAGTGTTTCCCCTTTTCTGGCCCTTCTCTTGATATAGAAACCTTAACTTGAGGGCAGTTAGTTGCTCAGATGAAAATCTAAGTATTTAAAAAAACAGTTGTAATGCAAAGATCTTATTAAGTGGTTTTCCTTTCTTATCAGCACTGAGACCTGCCTCTTCTCTTTTCTTATGGTGTGGGATGATAAGGAGCAGGCCCAGTGGGAAAGAAATTCAGGAATCCTGGGTGTAGGTGCCACTGGAAAAAAATGAAAAAGGCTCCCCTCAGTAACTGAGCTAATTTTGTCGTGTCTATATCTCAGTGGCCTTTAGGCTTCTTGATCGACTCCTCTGCTGATCCATACTCCACGTAGTTCCTTGGGAATAGTCACATTTATATCCTCTATGGGTTATTTGAATAACCATTAAAGGAACTCAGGGCCTTCTTGGCTAAGAGGGCCCTTTGATAATTCAATTTAATTTAAAGATCTTAGACCAGATTTAAAAGTTGATTGTTGTCCAGTGGAATTCAGTAGGAGACAGTGTGACTAGATTTGCCAAATAGAATAAATAAATTTTTTAAAAACTCAGTAATGAATCTGGTTTTAAATAATTTTTTTTAAACGTGAAGACAAGTTTTTTTAGAGCTGATTTTAATTTTATTTATTTTAATTAATGAAGGCCTGATGCTAAGATTATTAAATATTTACCACATTACTGGCAAATAATAAAATCTGAACGTTTGTTTAGAAAGAGAAACTGAAATGAAGCGCAAACTTGTGTCCTTGATTTTTTTCATGTAACATCTGCATTCTATATAAAGGGCATGTTGTAAGAGTAAGGCTCTGTTTTCAAGTGGAAAAATCATTGGCTTTAGACTTAAACATACCTAAGTTTTAAACCTGCTGCTGACAAGTTACTTAACATGCCTCTCTTCATTTACTCATTTGTAAAAATGGTTGAAATAATTTCTACCTTAGAGTGTTGTATGAGTTGAGAAAATGTTTGAAAAGTTCCTTACACAATACCTGACATGTAGTAGGAACTCACTGAACAAAAATCATCATATTACCGTTAAGATTTATGCATATACACATATGCACCAAAACCTTTCATAAATGGATGAATATGTTTGCATTTAGAAAGCAAAGAAAACTGCATTTATACTTACATAGTAGCCTACTCTGGATAGTAGTTGTCATGGTTGTAGGGATTGTTATTTTGTCTGCTAAATTAAACAAACTCTTGGTAAGAAAAATCAAAGATTCGTTGATTACTCAGTGCTTACTTAATATGTGCCTTCTGGAGCAGATCAGAAATCATTAAAATAATTAATGATAGAAAATTCAAAAATTCAATTGAAAGAATTTATAAACTCTTGACTTGTTTTGCTTGATGTGATTTCGTAGCGCCAGAATTCTACTTGCATCTGATTCGTAGATGAACTGCTTGACATCGGTTTTGGTTCTAAGTAGAAGCACAGTTTTTTCTTCTAGGATCTCCATGTCATTACTAAACTATGGAAGAATACCTCTTTCTGAGCTTAAAAGGAAAAGGAAAACGAAAATAGTAGTGAAAACTTTATCTAGAAGCAATGAGAAAGTACAGGACTAGGAATCAGGAATCCCGAAGTCTAGTGTCAGTTTTGACAACAGTTTCTTCCTGTAAGTCTTGATTATTCTAGGTGATCTCAGAGGTCTTCAGTTTTGATTTTGTGAATGTATTTCTTACTCAAAGTATACATTGTGATGACTTCAAAGTGAATATCTTGATTATACTTGATTAAGTTGACCAGCATTTCCTCTTACTACCCTTTGAAAACATTTCTGTGTCAACATTACAGATAACCCCAACTTTTGTTACTGTGTGATTTAACTTCCCACTATATGACTGTTTCCTGTTATCAGAACCACATATTTTATTTTCTGAGTTCTACAGGATCCAGAATGATTTCTGTCATTAGCAACATAATTTGTATTGTTATATCTGTGAAGCTCCACCCCCCATCACCCTGGGTTTCTTTTTTCTTTGAACTACAGAAGAGGTGTTTCCCCAAAATGTTTTTCTTCTTTGAGCATATGTTCTTTTACATTCTTCTTAAGTAAATAAGTTGACTACTTTTAAGCAGATTAATTTTATTATCATTATAGGAAAAAAATTAGGTGAAAAAGGAATGGATTTGTGAATTTTAAGTAAAATATTCTAATATATCACATAGTTTCTAATGTTTTCTTAGACATTGGTCATGTTCTGCTGGTTTATTTATTTATTTATTTATTTATTTATTTATTTATTTTGAGAACAAGAGTTCTTTGGTAATTGTGTATTAGTAACAGTCGTCATTTAATGCACAGTTAGTTCTGTTATTGCTCTATCATTTGATTGCTCTTAAGGGCTAATGATTTGCCTGTATAACTGATAATTGGTCATACCAACAGCTATTATTAAATTCTTGACTTTTAAAAAGTGTTTGATTTGTTTTTTTCCTCTGACTATTTTCCTGCTATGAATAGTCATCTAATTTTACTTTTGGAAGAAACTTAGAGACCACTCCAGCCACTTGCCTCACAGATCATGAAGCTGAGGGGCAGAGAGTTGGAGTTGTCTGACGATGTCACCCATGGCTGGTTGGCTCTGAGTTAGGGCCAGAACTCTGGTCTTCACAGCTTCATGGGTTCTCTACACCATGTCCCATTGCCCTTCTTTGTTCTGTCATCTATTTCCTTCCAAACAATCAATGGAGACCATTGATGAATTTACTTCTGAAGCATGTTAATGTTACTTTTGCAATTTAATTTCTGTTATCTTTCTTATAATTTAATGTGTTTAATACATTTTAACACCATTATTCTTTAGCAGTAGATTTGAATTTTTCTACTGTTATCTAGCCTGTAGACCACATATTAGCTCACTGTTTCGCACTAATCTTTAAGTAAAGTAATCCCTTAATGTAGTTATCATTTTGCCCTTGACCTGTAGTTTTCTTTTGCTTCTTGCTTCCTATTTGGCAGCGGGACAGAGGAAATTACCGGAGATGCATGATATTTGTTCATTCCATGACTATCCCTATTTAACTGCTGGAAAGTTTCCCTCATCCTCCCCCATAATTACCCTTAAATGTCTTCATACTCGAGAAAGTAGGGTTTTGTGGAGACCACATAATGCTAATGGGAGTCTACCACAGTTCTCCATTTTCTATTTCCTGTGGAAAATGGAATAAAATAGAATGTTTTTAGTTTTCCAGACTTACTCCTCTGTGTGGTAGAATCAGCCTTGTTCATTATCTTTATGCCTCAAGTGCAAACATTCTCCTACACTCCTTGCTGAGGTTTCTTTCTGTCCACACCCTTCAATTTGAAAATAAAAGGTGTTTCATACACCAAAGACCATTACATACCAGTCTCTTCTTTCTCATTTGTTATTTAGAGTGGATTCAGATACACAGTTCTTTTAATATTGTGTCCAAATGTAGACGTATGGGGAATCAATGTATACATATCATAGACAACTTTAACTCCTTTTGGTTTCCTTAGATAGTCCATTCTTTAGCAAACACCCAGATAGAATCATAAAGGATTCGATCTGCAAGAAAACTAAAGATAAAAACAATTCAAATAGTATTGTGAAAGGAATGATGGACCTGTCACCCAGCAGCTGGTGTAACCCCTAGTGCAAGTCACTTTATTTTATTATGCCTCGGTTTCCTCATTGGTAAAATGAGCCAGACAACAAGGTGCAACAATTATCTGTTCATCATTTTTCTTTGCCTTTATTTACTTGAAATTGGTTGTTACTCTTCCCCAGGGAATATACCACATATCTGCCCCTAAGTCCTAATTCAAGCTGTCACCTCTAGTGCCCCCATTCATTTCAGAGAATTAAGATATTTTTCTCTTATAGGCCCCCTTTTTTAAAAATTCAGATTTATTGAGATTTATTCATGTACCATACAATCATCCAAAGTGTACAATCAGCTGTTCATAGTACCATCATATAGTTGTGCATTCATCACCCCAATCTATTTTTTGAACATTTTCCTTGTACCAGAAAAAGTGAAAATAGGAATAAAAAATAAAAGTAAAGAAGAACACCCACAACAACCCCCCCCCCATTTTTCATTTAGTTTTTTGTCCCCATTTTTCTACTCATCCATCCGTACACTGGATAAAGGGATTGTGATCCATAAGGCTTTCACAATCACACTATCACCTCTTGTAAGCTACACTGCTATACAATCGTCTTCAAGAGTCAAGGCTACTGGGTTGCAGTTTGATAGTTTCAGGTATTTACTTTAGATAGTTTCAGGTATTTACTTTAGCTGTTACAGTGCATTAAAACCTAAAAAGTGTTGCCTATATAGTGCATAAGAATGCTCACCAGAGTGACCACTCTACTCCATTTGGAATCTCTCAGCCACTGAAACTTTATTTCATTTCATTTCACATCCCCCTTTTGGTCTAGAAGGTGTTCTCAATCCCACGATGCTGGGTCCAGATTGATTCCTGGGAGTCATATCCTGCGTTGCCAGGGAGATTTATACCCCTGGGAGTCGGGTCCCACGTAGGGAAGAGGGCAGTGAGTTCACTGGCCAAGTTGGGTTAGCTAGAGTAAAGGGCCACATCTGAGCAACAAAGAGGTACTGAGGGGGAGACTCTTAGGCAAAATTATAAGCAGGTTTAGCCTCTCCTTTGCAGCAATGAGCTTCACAAAGGCAAGTGGCACAATAGAGGGCTTGGCACATCAAACCGCCAGTCCTCAATGTTTGTGAGAACATCAGCAACAATCCAGGTGAGGAAGTCCAACACCTCTGCATTTTCCCCCAGCTCCTCAGGGGGACCCTGCATATATGTTTTTATTATCTGTCCAAATTACTTTGGGATGTGTCGCTGTTTGACACTAACCTATGCCAACTTACCAGGTCTCACTTCTATAGGTCCCTTTTTAAAAATTATTTTTAAAATTATTTTTTGTTTTTGTTGTTCTTGTAGGCCCCTTTTGTTTTCTATAACTTCAAAAGCAAGGATCATGTCATTCTAGCTTCTACGAATTTTTTGTTTCCTTTCTTTAACCTGTGTCTTAATATTTTGCTTCTAGGGCATTCCTATGTCCCTTTCTTCCACCATTATAGATTATCTTAGATCACCAAGTATGTTTAAGAATTTTAAGCCTTGCCTAGTCCTCTCCTCTCACCTCCTATTTCACAAAACAGACCCCTTCATCTTTAAATAAAATGGTGCCATTGTGCCTCAATTCAAATCCTGGCTTGTTCATCTCCCAGCTCTGTGACTGGACAAGTTACACTCTCTGTGTCTTCTTCAATAAAATGTAAAAAATCTAGTCCCTATCTCATAGAGTTGTTGTGGGGATTGAGTGATTTTGTGTCAAAGCTCTTAACACAGTGTCTGGCCCGTTTTAGTGCTGTGTGAGTCTTGGGTATTATAGTACTGCTGTAGGCCTCCTTCCTTTTCCCCACCTTTCTGTGCTCCTTGGCCATCTGAGGGTCTCCTCTTCCCCAGATTGAAAATTCATGCCCTTTTATGTTATTTTAGATCAGTAAACATACATAAATCAGCATGTTAAAGGAAACCCCCACAGGCTTCCCTTAAGTACTTCAAAATGTGTATAATCTCATGTTTAGGTTTGAGTACCTATATTTCATGTTCCTCTAGTCTTAAAAATCATTCTTACGCTACTTATGGCTTTCACACAATGTTGGGAAGAAATTTGCTTAATCCAAGAGGATATTTTAGAAAAAATTTATTATAAGAATACATAAATACAGAAAGGGATTATCAAGATCCTTTTTAAAAAATAAAACACATCTGAAAATTTCCTCTTAGATGAGTTATCCCTCAATCCCAATTAATTTTGTGATACTTTAATGAAGAAGTTAATGTACCAAAATAGTTTGGTTGTTTTGCATCCTTAAAAACACAGCCCTTAGGATCATGTTTAAAAGCTCTATTATGAAACAGGTGACATTGAATAAGTTAATTTTTTATTGGGTAAAAACATAAATATTTATCAGGGCTGTAGAAGAGGAAAAAAGCTTGAGACCCTATCATCAAATTCAGTGATGATTTCCAAACTATTTGGTAATACAGTTCTTTTAAAAATGAAACATTACGCAAAACTCCAAACGTAAAACAGATGTGCCCAAGTTGACGGGAATGGTGCCTCTACCCCATGAGGAGCAGTTTTCTCTACAGAGCCCTGCAGGCCACACAGAAACAGATTTGGGAAACTTTCAGTCTACCTCTGAAAAAAAAACTGAAGTTCAGAGAGATTAGTTTTGTGTAGAAGGTCATTCAGCTAGTTAGTAGTTGAATTCAGAATAGAAATCAGCTGCCTTAACTTATCCAACATGATTTCCATCCTCCATTCCACTTTTTTCTTGTGAAATTATTGTTATGCTTGTCAGTAATTATTTGGAAGATTATGTGTTTAAGAGCTGGTACTTTGTGGTTAGGTTGATCTAGGTTCAAATTCTGGCTCTGACAGTGATCTGCCTGTTTTGGCATTTAAGCAACTTAACTAACTGCTTTGCACCTTTTGTCTGTAATATAGGAATGATAATGATTGCATGTCACTCAATGGGTTTTTGTAATGCTATCACATCAATAAATGTAATCTTTTTAGCATACATACTGTCATTGTGAATGTTATTATGTTCATTTAACTAATTATTAAATCAGAAATTATTTTGATTGAAGAATGAAAATTACGCTTGAGTGAAAAACATCTTTTCCAAGTTTGATTTAAAACATATGCTCAGGGAGGAACATCATGTCTGTATCTTTATCTGTATAATTGTTTGTATCTCTGTCTAGCTATCTAAATCCCAACATGACTGCCTTTCTTAGTGCATAATTTTGTGGCATAAATATAATAATTCTGTTTTTTAGCTGTTGATAAAAAGACAGACTCCTAGAGCTGCATACAATCTTACAGATCACCTAGTGTTTTATTTTCCTGTTGGAAAATTAGGCCCACTAAAGTGTAGATTTTTTTTTTCCCTAGCACTCAGCTTATGAATAGCAGATTTGCAAAATCTTGTACATCCCAGCACTCCTTCCTCCTCCTGCCACAAGGCTGAACACCCTACCCACCAAACATCCATGTGCTCCTCATAGCAATTCAGCTGTGCCTATAGAACATTTCTCTTACCCTGTTCCTAACCACATCCCCCACCCTTCAAAAGGGTAACAACAAACAAACAAAAGCCTTGTTCTGTTAATCCCTAAAAGCCATTGTCAGCGCCCAGAATCTTTCTTCATAATCTTGACCCTGGGCGGCTTCTACAATGAGAGGCAAAGAAGGTGGTAGAGGCACCTGAGAGGGACATGGGCACATGGAACTCAGGGCATATATGGATTGTTACAAATCTAGGAATGTTGAATTTAAATATCTAGGTAAGTATGCCTCAGGGCAAAGAAATGTAATGTGTGGCTATGTCATGAATTGATTTTATTAGGCTGAATGGTGATAATTAAGCAGTGATGCAATTTTGTAGCCCTTTTTTTATAGGATCATTATAAAACATATTAAAGTGATGCCATGGTTTTTAGAAAGAAGGAGAAACGTAAGAAGCTTACGTTTAATATGCCTTATGGGAATGAGAAAGCAAATGAACTCTTGGTGTAAGTTAGATTCTGCCCTGATTTAAAGATTAAATTCTGCCCTCCCGCCGCTTTGCATTAGTGAACTAGGTGATTTCATAGAAATAGATCTAAACCTCATAGGACTCGCTGAGAAGGTACCACATGTGATTAGAAAAAATCTGCAATAAGGAAGGGGGACCTAGAATCCCTTTTACGATTTTAAAAGGAAATTGAATGGGAATAACATTTTTAAAGCACCAGTCTGTATGTTAGTCACAGTGCTAGGTATGTTTTAATACATGTTTTTGTATGTAAGGCCCTTAAGAACCTTGTGATTCAGCAATTAATTTAGTGTCAACTTTATGCCAGGAGCTGTTCTAAGTGTTGAAATATATTAGTGAATAGAAAGAAAGATAGGTATATATCCCCCTTTATAGATGAGATATCTGGAGCTCAAGGTTATGCAGTTTTCCTAACGCCACAGATAGAAAAGTCAGAAATGGAATTTGAACGTAGTTCTCTGATACCACAGACCACGTGTGGGTAATACAGCGTGTATTGCTGGCACACTCATGTTGAGTAATTTTGTCTATGAAATATAGTTAACTGTACCTTTACTGCCTACCTCTTGGGCTTATTTATGCTTTTTGATTACTGTCGTCTTGTTTCCCACTGCTCTCTATTGATGCTTTGACCAAAGTGTTAACATACTGGGTTAAATCTGTTTTCCAGTATGTGCTGCTTTGAAGGTGTTATGTACCCTATAAAAGGCCATGTTCTCTTAATCCATCCCCGTGGGGGCAGACCTTTTGCTGGGTGGGACCTTTTGATTAGGCGATTTAAATTGAGATGTGACCCAGCCCATTCAAGGTGGGTCTTAATCCTTTACTGGACTCCTTTGTGAAGAGGATAAAAGACAGTAAAAATCCAGAGACAGAGAGAAAGAAAACATCCTGGGAGAAGCAAGAAGGACCCACAGAAACTGAAAAGGACCCACAGAAACCGAGAGAGCCATTTTGAAACCAGGGCCCAGGAGAGAAGGACCAGCAGACGTCGCCATGTGCCTTCCTGTGTGACAGAGGAACCCTGGATGCCAGCAGCCTTTCCTCAGAGAAGGTATCTTCCTCTTGATGCCTTAATTCGGACATTTTCATGAACTTACTACTGTAAATTTGTAACATAATAAAACTCCATTGAAAAAGCCAATCCATTTCTGGTATATTGCATTCTGGCAGCTTTAGCAAAGCGAAACACAGTATGACTCCTCCAGTAGGAAACATGCGTCTGCGGTCTACAAACTGCCATTCATTCATTCATTCATCCATTCAGCCAGTCAACAAATATTCATTGCGTGCTTCCTTGCATTAGGCACTGAGATAAATACACATACACCGTAGGGTCTTTCTCTCATAATCCTTACACCCTAGTAGAGATGGATATTAAACAAATTACACAATTGTTTATACTTGTGATATGTATTACAGAGGAAAAATATAGGCTCATTCATCTGTGTTTTTAATGCTTATGCCTATTTACCAAATGAATTAGCAAATTAATGAATGTTTAGAATGAGTTCTTCTACAAAGCAGTGATTGGGTAGCAGGGTTTTAGCACTATCCTTTTCGAGTTCAGAACTCAGCTCTATTGCTTACTAGGTTTTGGGACCTTGGAGGCAAGTTACTCAGCTTCTCCATGTTCTAGTTTTCTGCAGAATAAGATAACTGGTTGGTTGTAAGAACTAAATGAGAGAATGCAGGAAACAGTTTAGAAAAGTGAAAGATAGGCAATTAAGTGCACAATAAGATATAGCTGTTATTATTATTTTCTTATCATTGTGTAGAATTTTCCAGTAAATTTTCTTTTATCGATATGTAACCTATGCTATTAACTTTCTTCTAAGTGTTTGTTTAAAAGGCTTGTTCTTAACCTGCAGTATTCATCAGAACCAGCTGCAGAACTTGAAAAAATGCACATGTCCTGGCCACATTGTAGGAGATTTTTAATATTTTAATAAGTCTGGATTGGGCTCTATTTTTTAAAACTTTAATAGATGACTCTGATTCACACACCAAGGTAAAAACTGATTATTTTAAAATGACCCAGAAAGGAATTTACTCATATGTTAGGGCAGGAATGTAAACTACTGACAAACATTCAAGGGACTGCTCTTTGTACCTGCCATTGAATGAGTTTTGATAGGTACTTGGAAAACTGTGGTCAGTAAATGTTTTCGTTTCCTGGGCTGATAAAGCAAATGCCATGCAATGGTTTAGCTTAAACAATTGGAATCTGTTTACATGGTTTTGAGGTTAAGAGAAAGTCCAAATCAAGGCATCATAAGTCTATGCCTTTTCCCTAAAGACTGTGGTGTTCTGGGGTTGGCTGCGACAATCCTTGGTCCTTAACTTGTCACGTGGCAAGTTCCAGGTTCTGTTGATGTTCAGCTTCTGGCTGCTCCTGCTGTGGCTGTGGCTTTCTCTCACTCTGTCTGAATTTCATTTTGCATATAAAGGACTCCAGTAGACAATTAAGACCCATCCTGACTGAGGTTGACCACACCTTAACTGAAGGAGCCTTATCAAAAGTCTTAGGTATAATCAGTTCACACCCACAGGAATAGATTACATTTAAGAACATGTTTTTCTGGGGTACATGCAGTTCCAAACCACCACACTAAGCAAAGCAAATAAATATTTAAGAATTCCTGTAGCCTCTAATTGTTTTTGCAAATGGGATTTAATTTTTAATGCCTATTTTAAAATACCAACATGACTAATTAATTGCCCCAAATAACTTTGACTAGACTAGAAGGTGAGCTCCTGGAGGACAGGGATTTTCATGAGTGTCACTGATGTGTTGTTATATAGTAGGTGCTCAGTAAATAATAGTTGAATGAATTGAGTGAATTTTGAAAGCCTTAACATATTTTGGAAGGGATAAGATGGATGAATTATAGCCTGTGCAGAAATTCTCTAGTGAGGGTATGTTCTAGTTTGCTAATGCTGTTGGAATGCAAAACACCAGAAATGGATTGGCTTTTATAAAGGGGGTTTATTTGGTTACACAGTTACAGTCCTAAGGCCATAAAGTGTCCAAGGTAAGTCATCAACAATCGGGTACCTTCACTGGAGGATGGCCAATGGTGTCCAGAAAACCTCTGTTGGCTTGGAAGGCACGTGGATGGCATCTGCTCCAAAACTGTGGTTTCAAAATGGCTTTCTCCCAGAACGTTCCTCTCTAGACTGCAGTTCCTCAAAATGTCACTCTCAGTTGCACTTGGGATATTTGTCCTCTCTCAGCTTCTCCGGAGCAAGAGTCTGCTTTCAGTGGCTGTCTTCAAAATGTCTCTCATCTGCAGCTCCTGTGCTTTCTTCAAAGTGTCCCTCTCGGCTGTAGCTCCTCTTCAAAATGTCACTCTCAGCTGCACTGAGTTCCTTCTGTTTGTCAGCTCATTTATATGGCTCCACTGATCAAGGCCCACCCTGAATGGGTGGAGCCATGCCTCCATGGAAATAGCTCATCAGAGTTATCACCTGCAGTTGGATGGGGTGCATTTCCATGCAAACAACCTAATCCAAACGTTCCAACTTAATCCCCAATATGTCTATCCCAGAAGATTGTATCAAAGAATATGGCTTTTTCTGGGGGATATAATACATTCAAACCAGTACAGGGTAGATGAAATGTGTATTGATTATTGTTTTTCTGACTAAAGTTCTTATATAGATAAAGCAAGGTATAAAACCTAGAGAACAGATGTTAGGTGTCATAATGAGTCAAGCGTGGTGAATGATTTGGGCAAATAAAAAATGCCCTCATTTCTTTTCACCACCAATCCTCTCCTCTCCCCCACCTTCTTTATTCTTCCCCTCCCTTACCCCCACCTCCCCAGGATGCTCATTTTTCAAGCTCTTAGCTCCTTTCCATTTGTACTTAATTACTGAAAGAAATACAGTAAATGTTTGTTGCTTTTTTTTTTTTCCTTCCAGTTTTGACTGATGTTCTTTGTTTATCATGTGTTTTACTGTGGCTTTAGTACTATCATGAAGAATTATATAGTTTTGACGATCAGGAAATTAAACTTGGACATCTTAGGTATATTATAGTTTTTTAATCTCTATGATTGATTTTCATGAGACAGAAGGATATTTTTAATTCCATTTTTCTCTGTAGCTTGATATAATTATGGGAAAATAATGTCTTTAGGCTTAAATGACTGAGATTTTGTGTGATTTGTCTTAAGGCCACCATTCTTTCATAATTTCAAACAGCAATCCAGAAATTTTAAATTATTGTCTGTGGGTAATTAAAGCCACTATTGTGTGTCATGGTTCTTAATTGGGCTGTCATCAGGATGATGCTCATCAGGAATCAAATACTATACTTCACAAGGAAAGTTATAGAAATAGGGGAAATGAACCAAACAGCTTGGGCCTGCCTGATAATTCACTGCTCAAATTAAAAATATACCACATGGCACTGAGTGAAAGATAACGAAACTTCTCTTCAGAAACTACTTGGACTCCCCAAGTTTAAGAGGATAAAATCACCAGCATGTCTTGAAAACATGGCTTGCAAGTGATTTATGAATCATCATTTCTTAAAGCTCTTGGCATGGATTGCTTTAAGTTTGTAGCATCATCACATTTGAGAGTCAGCATTTAAAGAAAAGTATTTGCTGCTTCTGGTCTATAGCATTTGCGTGATCAGTCCCTGCCTTCTAGCTGTTTATAATCAAGTGCTGAAAACATATTCACATATAGCAAGGTAAAAAAAAAAAAAATGATCAAATCCATATGTATGCACTTAGAGTAACTGTCTCTTCCTCTATGACACATGTTTTGAAGTCTGTTTTCAGTTTATATTGGTCTCAAAGGGTATTTAGCATATGCATGCAATTACTGTTATTGCCTTTCAACTTTAGGATAAAAGTCAGAGGCTGATTGATTCTTCAGGGCTTTCTCCTAGTGTTGTGCAGGTATGCACCACTCTAGTCATGACATGGTAAACCTGGGTGCGCAGTGCCCACTTGAGCGCTGTGGGGCAGCATCTAGATGTCTATTTGTGATAGCTTCTCCTAGGGTTGTGCAGGTATGCACCACTCTAGTCATGACATGGTAAACCTGGGTGAGCAGTGCCCCCTTGAGCGCTGTGGGGCAGCATCTAGATGTCTATTTGTGATAGCTCTTGGCTTGCACACAATTCCTTCTCATCTCACTGTTTGTTTGAACACTGTGCCAGTTTGAATGTATTATGTTCCCCAAAATGCCATTATCTTTGATGCAATCTTGTGTGGGCAGATGTATTGGTGTTGATTAGATTGTAATTCTTTGAGTGTTTCCATGGAGATGCGACCCACCCAACTGTGGGTGATGACTCTGATTGGATAGTTTCCATGGAGGTGTGGCCCCACCCATTCATCGTGGGCCTTGATTAGTTTATTAGAGCAATACAAGCTCAGACAGAAGGAGCGAGCTTGCTACAGCCACAAGGGACACTTTGAAGAATGCACAGAGCTGAGAGAGGAGCTGCGGATGAGAGACAGTTTGAAGATGGCCATTGAAAGCAGACTTTTGTTACAGAGAAGCTAAGAGAGGACAAACTCCCCAAGAGCAACTGAGAGTGACATTTTGGAGAGAAACTGCAGCCTAGAGAGGAACGTCCTGGGAGAAAGCCATTTTGAAACCAGAACTCTGGAGCAGATGCCAGCCACATGCCTTCCCACCTAACAGAGGGTTTCCAGCTGCAATGGCCATCCTCCAGTGAAGGTACCCGATTGTTGATGCATTACCTTGGACACTTTATGGCCTTAAGACTGTAACTGTCTAGCAAAATAAACCCCCTTTTATAAAAGCCAATCCATCTCTGGTGTTTTGCATTCTGGCAGCATTGGCAAACTGGAACAAATACCTATGGTGGTTTGAAGCTGTATGTACCTCAGAGAAACATGTTCTTAAATTTAATCCATACCTGTGAGTGTTGAACCCATTGTAAGTAGGACCTTCTGATTTGGCTATTCACCTCAATCAAGATGGGTCTTAATCCTGTTACTGGAGTCCTTTCTAAGAGAATGAAATTCAGACAGTGAGGAAAATAAAAAGCCATGGAAGCAAGAAGCTGAAATCAATGAAATCTAGAAGAGAAGAGAGAGACCAGGAGATGCTACCATATGATAGAGGAACCAACAATCGCCAGCATCCAGCCTTAAGAACTCTGGTCTTCAGGGAGAAAGCACCGCCTTGATAATGCCTTGATCTGGACTTTCTTTTAGCCTCAAAACTGTAAACTAATAAATTTTCATTGTTTAACCCAACCCATTTTGTGGCATTTACTTGATCAGCATAGGAAACTAAAACAGCACCCTTGCTAGGCGCTGTACTAAATCCACGTAGAATGGATACGTGATTTCACTGGCAGCTTTATTAGAATGTAGTTAAAATATTCAGTTTCCTAAGTTGCCTACATTGGTTGCCATACCAGACATTCAGTTTGATCTTCAGAGATGAGGCAAGGCTGGTTGTTGACTCTTGTGTCTAGATATAATTGTCAGCTGCTTATCTATGGTTCCTTATTGTAATTAATTGCCCTTGTGGAAAAAAGAGCATTGTCAATTTCCTATTTACAATTGTTATTAAAGGCAATGAGGTAGCTTTATCACTATTTCATTTAATGCCTATTATTGATCATCCAGCAAATAAGTGTAAAAGGGAAGATAAAATCATCACGAATTAGTTCCTGGGGTT